>NC_092077.1:13149274-13449274 GCF_039877785.1 Chaetodon trifascialis | reverse complement strand
CCTCTGCGTACCGTCTAGAGTCCGTACAGACGCCAGCGCAAACGTCTCCTCCTTCTCAAACTCATCTCCCACTTCCTCCCACGCTGCTCCAAAGTTTGGTTTCAACACTTTCTGGATGTGGTCCGCGACCGTCACCTCCAGATCCTCCAGCTACAGGAGAGCAGGACGAGAAAGATCATGCACATTGCTGAAAATACGCACAACTCGTTCTCGTTTGATAGTCTGTGAATGTGCTGCGATCACGTACCACGTATTCATCATCGTAACCGTCATCGTCAGGCTCTCCTGTGTTGGGGTCGCAGTCTCTGACCAGGTACTTCATAGTACAACTGAATGTACAGGACACTGTGGACAGACGGAGGACATGGAAACACACTCTTCTTATATACAGACATTGACTCTCTCACAACTTGCTGATTAAACGTGACTATTTTGGATCGTGTTCATGCACAAGGTGCTCCTTTCAGTGTTTGCATGCTGGGCAGCTGAGTGACTTTGAGTAACCTGTTTGTGATCTGAAAGTTATGACTTAACAATCCATTCAAACCCCTTTTTCAGCCCAGTAACATCCCAGTGATCTTACCAGCTGTGGGGTCGTCGTCGGGCAGGCGGACCAGAGTGTAGCAGGAACCAGGCTGACTGTAGGGGAGGCTGGGGGCCGGGATGTAGTGTATCACCTCATAGGCCTCCGATGGCTCCATCTGCACTACGACCTGAAGAGTGACACGATGCATTCATATCAAATTTGTTCCTGTGTTTCAGTTTCACTTCTGTTGCATCTAAAATCCTGGAATAAACGATGACTAGTCCAAATGAAGTCTCGCAGAGGTCTCTGGAAAAACCTAAGTGAATAATGCCGGTACCTTCTGCAGGAGCTGGTCGTTCAGAGTGTTCGTGCAGTCGAACTGGAACACCATGTGCTGGGCGAAGGCGTGCTTGACGCAGCGAACCACGTACTCTGTCTCAGCCTCCGTCAGCTGCACCGGCTCCGAAGACTTGAAGAGCGGGCCGAGACCCTGGAACTCTGGGACGGCTGCCAGTTGTTCTGTCGATGAAGACAGAGGAAAGACAAGAATGGCATTTTATTAACTGTATCAGGCAAAATATCAGTACTCATCTTGAAGGGACGGACAGCGTTTCCAATCTTACCCTGATAAATGTCCTGGCGTGATGGGGCCAACTTTTCTGGCAGTTTGCTGGTGGCAATAGGGGCAATTTCTGGGAAGAAAAAAAATACATTGCCACCTGTTAACCATCTGACTCCTGACAGTGATAAAAAATGAAGAGAAACTCTGTGCAGATGAGTAAATATGTCATGTGGCTGTACCTGTTTTCTGTTCTGTGATCGGAGTGGTGGCCAGAGGGACAGACTTCATGTCGAAAGGCTTCTCCGAGGGCTCCAAAGTGTACTGGTGCAGGGACTTCTCTAGGCCGGGGATGGACACAGACAAACCTGAGAGCAACAGACAAAAGGGGAGACGTTAACGCTAATGAGCCACAAACACAGTTATCCACTCATCAAAATCCCAGGCAGTGTAACCAAAGTGTGTGTCTGTACCGTTGAAGATGTAGGCAGCATTCAGAGCCTTCTGCTTCTGCTGCAGCACGTTCATGTAGAACGTCGCTCTGTCGCGCACCTCATCATCGCTGTCCATCATGCATCTGTGAGAAAAGGCAAATGTACAGGATATATGACACATCTACGGACTCTCACAATCATATTCATAGATAATTTAACCAGTGTTTTCTTTGCATTCAGATAGATGAAATGAGCACCTCTGCATGAGAACCAGGACGCTCGGCAGCAGATCATCATTCTGAGCTCCAAATTTAGCCAAAGCGCTGACTGCAGCTGAGGATGGAAGAGGAAATAAATGTTTTAACTGGTTATAAAATGCCATGAAAATAGCTACAGTGCCAGTGGTGAGGACACAGATGCTCAGCTCGAATGTTAGATGTCAGCCTCCGGAGCCGTCAAAGGTTTGGATAAAATAAGTGAAATCATCAAAAATTCAAAGCTGTGGTCCACCTCACTCTGTCTCACCTGCACGAACTGCCTCGCTCTCCAGCACCACTCGGTTGAAGATGAAGCGGATGTACTTGGAGGGCTGGGGGGTGCGTGGGCCCTCTTTACCCAGCAGGTGCAGGATCTTCGTGGCGAGCACTGTGTGTTCGCAGTCCTCGATGAACTCGCACAGGTGGGCCAAGCCCGTCTCTTTGCTCTCTGGGTTCTCCTCAATGATACTGATGATGCAGTCCACGATGGCCCGCTTGTACTCAAAACCACCCTAAACCAGATATAAGTAATCTGAATGCTGCATGCAAGCTACTACATTTATCTTTTCAGCGTGTTTTCTGCACAGGTTAGGATATCACTGATAAGGCTGCTCCTCCATGAGGCAAAGACCAAAGTGTGAGGGACCACGAGTCAATGGTCCACTTACATCATCTCTGAGCATGTTGGACAAGAAGTTCATCATGACGCTGTGCTTCCTGGGATACTTCTGACACAGAGCGCTGATGGCCTGCACCACCACCACCTGGAGTGGAAACAAGGGTAATGTAAGACCTGAGCAGGTTGTGTCTGTGCATGAATTAAACAAAGCTAAATGAAAGCTAAAGCGCCTGACCTTGAACTCGTCCGAGATCTCGGAGACAAACGAGGAGATCTGTTTCATGAGCCGGTCCACGCTGCTCTCACTGCCGGTCTTCAGCAGAGTGGTGATGGCCAGCGTGGCGATGCTGCGGTTGGAGTCAGTGATCAGGTTCTCCAGGTCCAAGTTGCACGCGGTCACAGCCGAGGGATGCTTCATGGCCACCTGGTGGACAAAGGAAGCACCAGTGTAGATCATTCAGTTACAATCTATTTTTATCTTTCAAGTATCCAGCTGAGAAATCATGCCCTCAATACATGTGCAATTACCAAATAGGCCAGCAATAAGACTAGCTTTTGATCAATTAAAGTGATCTGTGATTACATATAGTAAAGCAAGCCCTGTGAAGGAGGGATGGAGGGTGAAGCTGTACCTTGTTGAGGGTCCTGACTGCAGCGTACCTCAAGGCTGCTTTGGGAGAACTGCAGAAGAGCTGCAGCACTGCAGGAAGAAAAACACATTCACAATGAGACTCATAAGTTGGTAAAATATCATAACAGTCAGCACATCTTTCTGTTCCTTCAGTCAACAACTGGGGCTGTGCAATATGAATATATATCTTTGTGGTGTGTTATCTGGGTATGAAATGACCTCCATCAGGACATGAGGTTTAAGTCATATTTCACAGCCCTGTCAGTAACACAGGCAGAAATGTGAAATGAATGAGGTGAGAGTAAATTACTGACCAGACACAGCAGGGGCCAGCTCCCTGGCAGTGCAGTTGGGCATATGGACAATGGCAGAGGCAGCCTCATACACCACCATCTCATTCTTATTCCTCAGGCAGCTCTCAATGAAGTCGAACAAGGGGCTGTCGTGACTGAGAACATAAAGGCAGAATAAAAATGTTGTAAAAGGCAACACATCAACCCTACACTTGGCACCATGTCTTTAGTCCCACTCGGAGACACTACAGGTGAGAACAGATCATTTATCTGTGTGTTTCCACTCGAGCATCAGATCAGTGCAGGTCCACTCACCCGCCCTCTGTCTCGTCCAGCAGTTTGCTGGCGATCCTGATGAGCATGCAGTAAGCAAAGGGGGACTTGAGGCCAGACTTGGTGAACTTGTTGAGCATCTTGGTGACGGCAAGACGGTCGTTCTTCCTGAGGTGATACAGCAGGCCCAGGGCATGGTACTGGAGGACAGGACACACACAAACAACTTTGAAGATATGGTTCAAAACAGCATGAACCCTGAAGTCTTTAAGCATGTCTGTATTACCCACCTGGACCATGATGTTGTCACTAGAAGCAGCCTCCTGGGCTTCATTCACCCAACGCTTCACCACATCATAGCTCATCTTCACCATGTGCTGGACACACACAAAGAAAAGATTTCAATACCCACCAGCAGTGGTGCAATATGCAATTACACGACTTTGTCTCAAATACACAGAAGCACAAAATACCAGAAAAATAAACTGAAATCCAGACCCAACTGAAAAAAATGTTTCTGGATTTCGAAGTAAAATATGAAACTGTGCCATTTATTTACCAGTGAGGAGACCAGGGCTGAACTGGACACACTGGGCACCTTGTCAACAATAGCCTGCTTCATGTATCGCTCAATGGCCTGCAGCATGGTGGTCTGCGAAAGAGACAGAAAGTTCAACAAACAGTGCTTCAGTTTCTTAATTGTAAGAATAAAATAATATATACAGGCAGGATGTTTTTTCTTGCATGAGAGGACAAGGTCAAGGAAGAGAAGGAAATGAAGCAGCACTTACATCTGTGATCCTGCAGAGGGCTCTGATAGCAGGTCCTCGGTACACGTCTTCCTTCCCTGTCATGTCTTTGGTCAGGCTGCAAAATACCACACAAGGAATAACTCTAGACACTGCAACGTCAAAGGCAGATCTGTCACTTTATGTATCCTGGTGTTGCTGGATGATGAACAGTTACAGTAACACAACAAATGTAAACAAACTCTTTCATAGGTACTTCCAATCAGCTAAGGAACAACACCTCTTGGAGGAGGTACCAGTATTTGGATACAGGTGACACTTTAACATCATAGTACAAACCTGCTTGTGACAATGATGACATCCTCGGAGATGTTGGCCATCTCTTTGATGGTCAGGTAACACATCCTCCTCAGGGTTTGCTGGGAGAAAAAGAAGAATGTAAGGTCAGAGAATATATATTTGGACTCAACAAACATACACTAGAAATGCTTATAACTAATGACTGATTTGATAAATGGACAATATCTTACATCATTGGACTGAAAGAGCCTGGTCATCGCAAAGAAGGCCTCTGTAGCCTCCGTGGTCCCAAAATGCTCTCCCTAATTGAACAAAAACATGGAGTGAGACAGAGTTCAGAGGTTAAGATGGGTGGACAGGTGCCACCTCGACACACACCAATGAAAAGCTGTTCTACTTTTAAGTCAAACAACGTTTTACCTGGTTGAGGAGGTAGATGATCTTGGTGAGAATGTGGAGGCATCTTCTTGGGTTGATCGGGGTCTCATTGAAGATACGTGCCTGTGAAGGAGAAGTTTAATTTCATTTCAGGTTTTCAGATATTGTTTCTGAGATTCATACGTTTTGACTCATGCAAGTGCACAACATGTATTAAGTAATATGAAATGCAGACTTTACCTCCTGCAACACGGCACTTTTCTCCAGATGCTGGAAAGGGTTCGACCCACTTCCTAAATGTCAAAACAGTGGAGTCAGATGTCTGTGCCGTTAAACCATATTTTCTTGTTTTAATGAACTTCATTTAAAGCAAACACACGAAAAAGGACGAAGAGTTGACGTAAGCTAATGCTAATATGTACTTAACACAAATGGATCCTGAGCCAAAAAAAGCATGCAAACTTGGAGGCAGGTCTCGATTTAATTCAAGTATCACCGCAGAAAGTTTCAAGCATCTACATTTTGAGCAAATGTTAAAACCAAATTATCATCACAACATCCAGCTGACACTACCCTAGCTTGCAATGCTAACGCTAAACTAACCGCAGGACTGGTGTTGGTGTTGCTGATACATCAATAAAAGCGTTTAAAATTTTTAACGCAGCTACAAATCGGGTTACGACTAATCTTAAATATCTGCTTAATATATAAATATTAAGTAGCCTGCAAGCCACAGTAATCGGCCAGGTTAATTTAGCCTGACAGCTATCGGTAACTTTAGCTAGTCGGCTAACTGTAACCAGCTAGCTTCGTTAGCTTCCAAAGCGTCAAACACCTTGTCAGTCCAAACGCAAATTTCCTTTTTCAAACACTGTCACTATTTAAAGTTATGACTCTCCAAACTTACCAGACTCCTCGTCCTTCTTATCGAACTTTTTAATCATTATGCCGGAATGAAGCTGACGAGCGAGGGCAAAAGATGCTCTCTGCCTCGGTTAACACAGAAGCTACTTCCACGTAGCCAAAATGAAAACTGTCTTCCCGTTGAAACTCCACGTCAACGGAAATTACGCAAGAATCATTCAGCATCAATTCCGGCAGGGGGCGCTGCTCATGAGCTACACAGCACAGTCTATACTGCGTTTATCATGTCCAATTAACGAGTCACAAATTCCATTATTAGGACTACTAACAATTATTAACATACAGTTTTACTCAGTTATTATGTTTATTATATTATTATATATAATTACTGTTACAGCTGGTAAAGATGGGGGCAATTTTTTTATTTACTACACATCACACTGCTGGGTGGCTTGTGAATTTTACCAAGTGACATTAATTAAGCCTTATCTCATCCATTAAACTACATCATAACTGTGATGGTGTAGAAGTATAAAGTAGCATAAAATGAAAAGACTCAAGTAAAGTATAGGTACCTCAAACACTACAGTACTTGAGTAAATGCACTTTGCACCGCTGTTGGTTGGTAATTCAACCTTATGGAGGACAGTGAGGGCATGGGAAGGTATGGGAGGACGAAAAAAGCTGAAAGAGCAACAGGAGAAATCATCAAAATCTCACAAAACAAACCAAACGAATGAAAAGGGAGAACGCGCTCAGCAAACTGACCTGCAGAGATGACTCATAACCTGAGGTGTCTTTCGGTCAAATGGCCGCTAGATGGCGACATTGCTCTGTGTCTTGAGTCTCGTCTCAGGTGGGTGAACTGCATGACCCCGGAGAGAAAAGCCAGTAGCTACTGAAGTGTTAAATTGGGTGGAAAAACATAAACTCCTCATCTACTGACAAAATTAAACAGCATTTGACTGGTGACATTTCAACCGCCTACATTATACTAACTGAAGTCAGACTGATGTACTGCATGTTAATGACAGTCTCAGTGCCTTTTAATATGTTTCCTCGTATTTGTTGACATCTTAATGGACACACAGAGGAGCCTGACAGATGCTGATACTGATGTTTCATATACCTTTTTTTTATTATTTAATTTTTTTTAATCTTTACCATATATTGTAAACTTATTTTAAAACATTTCTGTACTGTAATTTCTCGTTACTTGATGGTCAAGTGTACATCCATACTTACATACTACAGTATATGTATAATCACCTTAAACTGGCCAATAAAAGACAAAAGAGGAAAACTTAGGAACTAACCTAGGAAGGGGAATATTTTCTGGATCCCATTGTTCAAAAAGCTGTGGATCTATATAAAAGAGGCAAATGTACTTAGTTACATCTGCTTTATTTGAGGAAAAATAATCCTTTATTTTGAGTAGAAAAATAACAGACATCTGATGAACACATACATTCCCATGCATTTGCATTTTACTGTATTTCATGATCTTGCGGTAGGTTTGTACAATATTTCAGGGTCAGTGCTGTGTTTCACTCTAGAATCTGGAATCATTATCGGCTCCCATGTCAATGTCTGAACAGCAGACCTCTTAAAAGATAAATAAATGAAGCAGCGAAGAGGATGGGAAAAAAAAAAAATATTTCAAATAATGTTATGATTATGCAACAGGATTACAAAATATTTCACTGGTCTTTTGCTGAGAATGAATCATGCCAACTGCTTTCTTCTTCTTGTTTAGAGTGAGATTTAAAATTTGATGATGCTGAGGCAAACTAACCACATTAAACATTCATTTCACTGAAAAAGAAAAATCTAATGGCTTGTCTGAGCTAAAAGCAGTCCTGCATTACTGCAACCCATGTCCATGTTGAAAGTGAAATTTTAAAAGCCTTAAAATCTTCTTTTCAGATTTGAAAGCGAAGACAATTTAATCTGTGTCCAATGCAAAAGATGTCTCATGTCTTCTTGCCTGAAATGATCAATTATCTTGATACAAGTAAAATAACTTTATCCCTTTTGCTCTGTTCTGTCTTGATTTAGGTTAGTGTCACTGCTGCTTCAAAGTTTCAGAAACACAGGCACGATTCTCACCACAAAGGCTGAGTTTTAACTCAAACTGTAACATAAGAGCATGAACAATCTGCTGCCTCAGATTTACCAGATTTATCAACCAAACGTGTCATTTATTTAGTTTGAAGAATCATCATCCCGCTTTTAGTCACAAAGTTTAATTAGTTCACATCGTTTATTGTCCCTAATGGAGTTTTTTTTTCCAGCGTTTTCATTGGAGGAAAAATCATATTATCAGAGACTTTGAGTCCAAGGACTTTTCACATGAGAGCGACTAAATTATATTAGAAATCTTTAATCTGTACCGTGAGTGGAAAGAAAACACGCTTCCCCTGGAGAAACAAATCACCATTACTTATAATAAGAAGTAATTCATTACATTTGAGTAACGAGGAGGCCAACACTGGTCATGGCTGTCGGTTGAATCGAACTTGTCCAACATGTTCACTTTCTCCGTCCAATCTGCGCCAGCAGCCGCGCGTTCTCAGCCGCTTTGGCTCGCAGGTTTTTGGCCTTGGCCACGTCAAAGAGGACGTTCATGATGTTGGTCGGGACGTCCAGGGACAAGGTCAGCCTGCTCCTTCGGTCCCCTTTGCTGCTGTTGCGGAGCATTTGCCCCCTGAGCTTCGTCCGGCTCATGAAGCGGTAGTTTGCGGGAGTTGAAGTCCTTTTTTCCCGGCTGGACTCGGCAGAAGAGGAGGAAGAGGAGGAGAGATACTCCGCCGACTGCAGGAGGGACCCCCAGCCGTCCAGGGGGGAGTAACCCGGCTCGTCCTCGTCGCTCCGGACCCCGACAGCCAGCTGGTCGTCGCACAGGAGATCGGAGCGGGACTGGTAGAGGCGGAGGCACAGGCTGGAGGTCGGCGTGCACAGGACCGAGAGCAGCAGCAGGGTCTTCAGGGACGACAGCATGCTGTGTCCTCTGGGACCGACACAGGTGAAGAGGGAGATGGAAGAAAAAAAGTTTGCCACACGCCATTTAGTCTGTAACATCTTAACAACACCCCCCTCCATCTGAACAAGATATTTGATTTTGAACGGCATTTAAGTGCATTAATCTTAAAGAAAGTGAGAAAAAACGGACTGACAGTGAAGTGGATCGTAAAATAAAGTGCATTTAGTTTCAACACTGCTTTCACAAGCGCTGTCTTTCCAATGGAGTCAACTAAACATGATGATTTACACTGAAAGCGAATGAACTGGTCTTTCATTTCTCCCTTCTCTTATTAGAAATGTGGTTTAAGGACTCTGAGATTGTGTTTTAAGATAAATAGTTCAGAACAACTTCTGCTTGCGTCTCCAAAAAAAGAAAAAAAAAGAAAGAAAAAAAAAGTCTTCAAGCTTTTGCACAAGAACATTTCGTATGTATTTACGGACCACTCGCAAATATGAAAGCAATACATTTCGCACAACTTACCACTCGTGTCCTATAATAAAGAATACAGTCAGGGAGGTCAACCAACACGTATCTCTGCAAAGAAAAACACCAAGCAGGCTGAAATCCTCGCAGGTCAAAATCTGCTAAGAAATCCTGAGAAACTGCAAACGTGTGCGGAGGTCAGCAGCGCGCACTGTCTGACCAGCAGTGTGTCCTGCTCGTCCATTCCCACAGCATTCATTTAGTAGGAGCCATCAAACTGCAGCCTTACGCCAGCAACAACGTCATCCCGCTGACATTTCGGTTCGCTGTGAGGGACCCCATTGGTTGTGATGCGGTGATGTAGTGGTACATTAAAAAAAAAAAAAAAAAAAAAAGTTGGTAAATGCGACCTCCTGTCGGTGAACATGAGACATCACGACCACGGATACGAAGAGGAACTTGTTTTTTCACGCAGCCGAGGACTTTTGTGTGTCTTCTACATGCAGCTGAAGTGTTTTTACCATTAACACGTTATTTTTTTTTTTTTTTTTTATTGTAGTCCGTCTTAAATTAAACAGTTTTAAAGACATGTTAGATGCTGCAGGGACAGTTCCAGTTCAGGACCAGGGACAGTTCTCATCTTTCAATTCAAAGCACTTAAATATAAAACGGAAAGTCTTTATTTTCACCATGAAGTCACTGACTGCTTGTTTCTCTATGAGAGACACATTGTTAGATGATATATTGTGACATAAAGCTTGTATATCTTTAAACATAAAATGAATTAATCAGTTTGATTAGTTAGCAACTATTGATAATCAATACGCTGCTTTTAATGGCAAAGATGTCAAATAATTGCTGTTTCCAGCTTCTCAAACATGATGATCTGATGCTTTGCTTCGTCTTGTATGAGAGTAAACTGAATATATTTATGTTTTGGGATGATGGTTGAATAAAACAAGCAATCTGAACACATCATCTTGGGACAACCCAAAAGTGGCTCCACTGATGAATGATCAAAGTCTGCAAAAATGATGTAATCATTAATAAAGTCATTATTTACTGCTTATAAGCCCATTACGAGGCATCCTATTGGAAAGTGGTGACACTTGTTTTAACCAATATGCTACAATGTAAATATAAATAGTTTTTAAAAATTATATAATTTATTTAGAAACTTTTTTTTTTTCAACAAAGCCAGCTCCCATATAGTATATCATAATGCCTCATCATAGTATAATACTCCTGATATTACTCACTCATGCATATGGAATTAATAATGTACATTGTCTCCTCTTTTAGTATATGTGACAGCTTCAAATGAATGACAACATGCAAACTGTGTTTGAAATGTATCTATCATATATTTAATTTGCATGCTGCACATGTGGCTATTTAATTTCAAAAGCAGACTGACATCTGAGATGTGGACAACATCGTGGTTTGATTAAAAACTCAACACACGCCATGGGACCCGCCCGCAGAGATGAACGTTACCATGTCAAAATGAAGGGAGAGCATGGAAGGAGTGAGAGGATCAAAGGCTGTTGGGTCAAGCTCTAATGAGCAACTTCATTGTGAGATTACTGTAAGTCCTCACAGCTGGAGTAATCACAGTCTGTGACACACTGTGCAGTAAGATGTCCTCCCACTTTTACATCCGCTCTGCAATGGATCTCTGAAATGGAATTACTTGTTCCTCTTCGACTTCAATGGAAAAAACACTTTCATTACATGCTAGATTATGTTGTTTTACTCACTTCTATTAGGATGTAGTTCTCCATTAAGGGCTTTTGCTGGTGAGTGTTGACCTCACCTTTTTTATTCTGGTACAGAATGTTATTTTTAGCAAGTAAAAGAATATCTATCTACTGAGATGAGGTGCTTTCATTCCTTATTTGATGGAAGACATCTGAACTTGTTCTTTAATCTAATTGTCTTGACACAGATGAAACCAAGTTTTCAGGGCTTTAAGAAAAATAGTTACTATCTATTTCTAGAGGAGATAGAGGAGAAGTAGATCTATTTTAATTAAAAAAAAAAGGGTCTCCACTAGTTGAGTTTGGCAGGGGGTGTGGTTCAGTGATAACAGCCTGCGACTGTAGACTGAGTTATTACATTTTGCTTATCAAAAAAGCGTCTCAGCATGTTGAAGTACATTACAGTGAAGAATCGTGACTAACATGACGAAAGCCTCCGGAGGCTTGTTGGTGAAAGACTCGTCTGACACTTTGAGGTGAATGGCGTTTTTGCTTCGAATACAGAGTATTGTCAGTGAGCGGGTTTGAGAAACCTGGTGGTGGAGCTGGTGCAGCATGTTGCACTGAAGATGTGGCGCATGCTAAATTAAAAACACTGACATGAGCATTCACACTGCAGTATCCCCTTTCCAACATCAACCAATGGCAACCGGAGAGTCGAAGCTGGGTCGTGTATTTCCACTGCCAGAAAAAAAACCTTGAATGCGTGCTGCCCCCACATCAACACCCACGCAGGAATCCCCTGCTACTGCTGCGTCGGTCTGATGGAGAGTCCTCTAAAACAGTCCCTGCGTGATCTCCCTCACTGGGCCCCTGTTGGCCCCTCATCTGGCTCCCAGCCTGACCCATAACACCCCCTGCCAAAGGAGCATATGTAGTGGTGGAGGTGACAGCAGGCAGTCAGCTGCCAGCTTCTTATTTTTCACACCGCACAGGATGCAGGGCAATTGACAAAACACAAGAAAGATGACTGGGCGTTCCGTAAAGACACTCGAGAGACGGAGAGAGAAGACACAAGCACGAGAAAGACATCACAAAAGAAAAGACGGATTTAATATTTCAGTTGTAAACTCGGTCGAAAGTCAGTCTGATTCAGAAACATACATACATCACAAAACAAACATTTTTGAAATTCACATTTTGATTTGCAACCCGGCTGTCAATGAAACTCAAGAAAAACTATATAAATAAATCCAGTATTAAACATTTTACACAGTTATGTACAAAAATGATTTTCTTGTATGGGGTTGGTCTGGAGTCAGTACCCGATGAAGTGTAAATACTGCACGTGTGATGACAAAGGTGATCAGAATATTACATTATCTTAAATGACCATTTTTACATCTATAGTATTCATACTGTACACCCAAACTCTTTCTTCCCTTTCTGTAGCTGTTACAATGCACGTTTCATCTGTCATCTGATTGGTACCCCCCCTCCTCTCCTCTCCACCTCACACCAACTCTGGCACTCTTGTCTTGAGGAGAAGCGGTTTCCGTTTCCACCACAGCCCCCGAACACAAATGGCCTGCATTCCCCTGAGCGAGGGTGGAAGTACCAGAGCAGAACGTACTCTGTACAGGCCCCCTCCGACATTGGCTCCAGGCAGCGGTCAGTCGCTGGAACTGCAGAAAATAGGTTAAAAACACTGTATTTTCCTATATTTCAGGTGTTGGATATGCTGCAAAAATGAAGAAAATGTTTCAAGTGGGATTCTGCGTGATGAAGTCTTTAACACTGAGAAAATAAGATATGTAGAGATATCACTTGAGACCACTTGCGTGCAAAATGTCTGGTATAGCAATGACTAAGAGGAGTTGTAAGGAGATATGAGAATATGTCTGAGAAGATCTCACCTGCTGCGCCGCTGAGACAAGTGTTTGTGTAAAAAGAATACCTGCTTTCTTAAGGAGATTTGGATGAGGGAAAAACAGCTATCTCATAAGACACAGGGTAAATAAGTTGTCTTATTTAGTTGTCACACATGGTATTTGTGCATAAAGTGCGTGCTAAGCTAGTTTAAGCATCAGAGCCACTTCAGTGAAAGTGTTTGCTGATTGTTTTTATGCTCTGCTGGCTGGTTTTCTATCATACAAGATACAACATATTCTTCCAAATTCCAGTTTTTGTGCTAAGCTAGGCTAAACAGCCTTAAATATGAATGAGTACCCATAAACTGAGCTGCTTAATGTTATCAATTTATTGTTATCTTTCTGACTTACACTCGAGGTTTAGTCACCACATTCCTCATCACACTTCAGACCTTTCTCACAGCATATTCTTCCTCCTAAATTACCTCATGAAATCTAGCACAGGCTGTGAAATATTCATGGATTAAGTTTTGGCTTTATCATTCTCTCCCACCTTGTGCTTTTAACAAACAACTGCAAACAAACTAATTACTCATAGATTATGAAATATGAAGAGAAACAGACACAAAAATGGAGGTAAACAAGAGAAAAAAGAGGGGAGGCAGAAAGATGAGAAGGAAATCAGTTGCCTTGGCCACTCACCAGCAGTGTTTGCTCCAAATACCCTCCTTTTCTTCCTCTGTCCCCACTCTGCATCCGGAGAATCTGAAGGAAAACAACATCAATGAGGAGATTTACAGGTTTGAGGATTCAGTCATTAGAGACCAGGAAGGAACCACTTTGACTGCACCGACACTTAATGAAAGCCAGCGGAGTTTTGACTCATTTTAAATTGTTTCTCCAAGCAGTTGAGCAACACGGAGCTGTCTTTGGTAGTCTTTTTGATCTCTTTGTGCAAACAAAGACTTGGTTCGAGGGAATTACTGTTACACAATCATACGAATCATACGGTGCTAACGTTAAAACCACGGATGAAAGTGGAAATCCATTAAAAAGTAACTGAAAGAGCTGGAAGGAACACGTTTACAGGTACAAAGCAGCACGCACAGTTTCTAGCTCTTTGTTCTAAGTCTGCTGGGTTGATCTCCTTTCATACGATTTGATCAAACAATATCTCTAACAACAAACTGTCAGTTCAGTCAAAGACACTAATGAAAAGGAATGCGCTGTACACCTGCATGAATATGATTGGATGTCCCTTGTCAGCTGGTAGCCACACAGTCAGGCATGAATGAAGCAGCCGATGCTAACCAGCTAATGCTAGCACGACTTCTGTGCTCAGCCTGAACTAAACAATGTATGACACGCAAATCTCCCACTTTACTGAGTGTTTTGATGAGCAAACAGTGGAAAGAAAGGAGAGAGAGATATTCTAATGAGGCCAATTAATAAAAATGTGCTAAAGGGACACTGCTAATCTTCCTTTCTGTGCTGTAAAACAATAAAATGGATTTATTGGAAAAACATTGAGCCATAGCAATGCAGAGGCTGGTACAAGTGGCAATCTTATTTAATTTGTTTAAAGTCTCCATATTAAAGTGCAAATATTGAACTGTGGCCCACAGTGCTGGTGCAACATTCATTAGTCTGTAGGCAGAATGAGCTGAATGTCATAATCTTACATCTAATGACTGTAATTTATGGATAAACATCCTGACATTGACAGTGGGCAATGACGGGCTCTCTTTGATTAGTTTTTGTGGTTTACCTGAAGCAAGAATTAAAATAAATTGGGACGCAGACAGCCATTCATGCCTGTGGGCTGCATTCGCTAATGAGCTTCACGAAATGTGTGATTTCCTGGCACATGTTGACCCTTTGCTTCACTTTGTGGTTGCCTTTTTGTCTTGATGTTGATAGCTGCAGTCGTGGGAGCAGTCCAGGAGCTGAGCTGTGATGTAATGTTAGCCACTGAGCTTTTTTCTGGATGGAAAACGATGCTTCCCTCTGACCCCTATGCTCTGCTTGCATCCACAGCATATGGCAGTAAACCTCCTTTTTTAACATCTCGTGCAAAATATATGCTGTGCGTTACCCCACAGTGTTCATCAAAGCATCATCCATATCAAGCTCTAAGTTACTGTCAACAAGATCGAGTTTGCTCAGTAGCGCCACCTTTAGCTTAGCTTTAAATCTTTTGAACCGTGGCAGGCAACTACAGCAACATGATTACGGCTGCGCTCAGAGTGCATTAATTCTGCTGCAAAGTGCCCACGTCTGGACTCACACAGTAGAAAAACTAAGAGTATGACATACATTTAGCTATGTTTGCTATAAACCTGTTGTGGAGTCAATTAAGCAGTTTTGAAAATGACGGTATCTCAGACATCTGTGTGTTCGGCCCCCACAGCATTCACTCTTTGTGTAATATTGAAATTATCATTATCACCAGTGCGGTTTGGTAGGATCCCATTTTCCTCGCGGATCACAGGGGCAGGACTGGTCATTTCTCCCATTTTGTCTCCGTATTCTTCCTTCTCTTCTTCTTCACCTTCTTTATTCAGGTCACGGTTGACAAATGGGAGCACATCATCTGGCTCGTGTTCAGTCACTGCGGTTGTTCCATCAGGATCCACAGACTTGACCATTAACTTGTATTCCAACCCTGTGATGACACAAACGGGATTTCACATGAACGAACACAGAATAAGAATTAATTTTATATTTACATCAACATACTTTTGAAATTATAGAATAGCCAGGGGCAAAGTTTGAGACCATTAAAATCACAGTTTCAGGTATTTTACATCATCCAAACAACTTCATTATTTTATACTTCCCTGTGGAGCTCCTCCTCCTGAAACCCCAAAAGTGTTGAAAAGAACAAATTGATGCAACAAACAGAGAATAAACATTTGAGATGAGATTTAAAACACTCAGCAGAGTTGGCTGATCTGAGTGCACCATAATCTACACCTGTGCTTCTCCCACTCTAACATGTCAAAATGTCGCCTGTGAAGAAGGTCGATAGCAGAAAGGCTGACAAATGATCCTCTAAGTGTCTTTTAAGTGTGTAGTGGATTCTTGGTGAGGCGTCCCACTTAATGGCAGTCTTGTGTTTGTGAATGGCTCCACTGTTGGTGGCACCATGGCGTGTGTTCCTCTGAGAGAACATAACAGATGGCACAACACCCACGGGTGCCGTGCTCCTGCCATGCTGGAGCTCTACACCAAACAACCACGCACACGCAGAGAAACACACACGCAGACGCACGCACACACAACGTACAGACACTCGCACAATATGTGGGCCTATCTAGAGGCACACGTTTATTCGCTCTCGGTTAAATGTACAGAAAAGTACAAACACACCAAGAAATCCACTTCAAACCCACCCACACACACAGACCTGCACTTCCGTCCTTGTGAGGACAATCATTGACATAATGCATTCTCTAGCCCCTCACCCAACCATAACCATCACAACTAAACGCCGAATCCTGACCTAAACCTAAGTCTGGCCTAACCTTTTAAACCGAGTTTGACGCGTCACACAGCCCTTTGAAGTTGTGAGGAGTTGCCAAAATGGCCTCACTTTCCAAAAATGTCCCTACTCTGTTGGTTAAAAACTTGGTCCTCATTGAGCAAGGATGAACACACACAAACACAATCTTACCACACTTTTCTGCCACCTCCTGAGTGACCAGCTCCTTCACCTCTTCAGCCTTGACACAGACAGCAACAAGATTCAAAGTCATTTCTTTCTCGCATTGATTTTGCCATCACTCTCTCTCTGTGTGAATGTTTGTGTGTGACGAACACGTACAGAGAGTCCAGGTTCCCCCTTTTCCCCCTTTCCTCCGTCGATACCCACTGCACCCTATAGTGAAAACACATTTACAAATCCATGGGATTAATTACATTCTATCACGTTATAGGTGTTTGTAGAAAATAGAAGAGCTTGTTTGAGAGAACTGTGTTCATGTACGACTCTCACACTTTGTCCTCTGAGTCCTGGAGTCCCGGGCGCTCCCCTCTGACACGGCTTCGATCTGCCCCTTCTGCCCCTCTCCCCCTGTTTGACAGATAGTGAGTTTAGAAATTCTTTCACATAAAACCTCTACGCTAACAAGAATCCACAGCAGCACATCCAACCGCTCACTTATAAGCAGTATGAAAGACAGACCAATTAGGTACATCCTTGGAATATCCTCATTAGAGGTTTCCAGCCACTCTGTCAACTCTGAAAGTGTGGTAATTGTAGCTGAAAGGAGCTAATTGAGTAAGATATTACTTGAAAGCTGCAGACGGAAATAGACCTGTGTGTGTGAGTGTATGTGTGTGCGTTAATTAAGGACATGTCTCTGCTGTATCCTCTGCTGCAGTATACATGTTGCCAGTCTCTCTCTTTAAGACAGACATGGCGATGACTGTAATCAAGCTCAGTCGAGCCTTCTGCTCATTGTGTTCTGTCACATTTTCACTCCTCCTCCTCGTCACTCAGAGGAAGAAACGTAGCTTTTAAAAACTGATAGATATATCTTACCCTGAGGAGAAATGCTTTGCTGTACAGACACTGTATGTTTAAGCCCCAGGGATTTTTTGTGCCGCCGTAACTCAGTGTTCGTTAAAGAAGTGGCTGCGATGTGACTGCACCGTTCAGTTAAAGGTGATTAGGCTTCTTCTGGATGTGCGTACTTCATTAAAGTAATGATTCATGTGTGCGCAAAAGTGAGTGAAGCTTGGAGTGATTGTGGATAATTTTGGGGGGCTTATAATTGTGAGCTAATGACTTCCTGTTCATGTAAAATAACTGCATCTCAAGAAAGCTAATTGTGATTTAAACGGGCATATTTATTCTTCAACCCTGCCCGTATGATCCCCAAAAAAATATTTAATCATATGGTTTTCTTGACGTGTCAAGCATTGTTTTCATAAATGAAATCATGACTTGAAGTGTGCTCGTTGTGGTCTATCCATGTCAGCTCAGCCTGACAGATCACTGATCAACAATTCTTCTGTAATGAGGATCTGACACAATCAGAGATGAGCCACCGATGAGAGAGATAACCTTCAAATAAGACCTTGTCAAAGGAGAAGAGCTCGACTACTATCGATGTTATCTTGAGGGAGTGACGCAGTGAGGCTCGCAATCAAGAGAGAAGCTTGATATCTTGATAAATTAGATAATTTATCTCTTTAGCCTGTGTTTTTCATCTATATTATCAGCACAATAATGCATTATCAATGCAGCACAAACACCAGAAACACTGGACCTTAGCCCCTGCGCCCCCATGGGGTCCTGGGGGCCCTGGTGGTCCCTCATCTCCATCCCTTCCTGGAATCCCTGCTGACCCCTTGAACCCCGGGAAACCTGGGAAACCTGCTGCACCCTGCACAGATCAAGAACAATGTGAGGAAGTGAATTAACACACCAACACGTGAGGGTTCCTTTGTGTGCTGGGGAAGATAAAAACATATTATGATGCTCTTTAACATAACTGAAAGACAAATTTCTGTATAAAATAACACACAACCGTGATGAGAAACCAGCAGTATTAATTTACTAACCTTTACTCCTTTCTCTCCTTGCTGTCCATCAGCACCATTGATGCCTCCTGCTCCCTTATCACCCTAAAGCAAAGAAAATATTGAGTTTTTATATGCTCATTGAAGACAGACAGAGAAATATGTGCACACTTGAATGTTTACCTTGCGCCCTGTGAGTCCATTCAGTCCAGGTATGCCAGGGGTGCCGGAGAACCCCATATCTCCCTGTTTTGGAAAGAAACCAGGATTATTGGCAGGATTTCTTCAGATGACATCGTTAGATAGCTCTGTTGTGGTCAATCAGATGCTAACTGAGGCCTAACCTTTTCTCCATCCAGGCCTGGACTCCCAATGCGTCCAGGTAAACCTCTGAAACCCTGTAACAGCAGGTAACACTTAAGAACACGACTGCACAAACAGAAGTCATAATAGAGACTTCATGCAAATAAAGAAGCTGCACCTTTTCTCCCTTTTTTCCTTTGTCTCCTGGTAAGCCTGCTTCTCCTCGATCACCCTGTGGGGACCAAAAAACACAAAAAAATCCTGAATCTTTGAAACTGAAAAGGGTCCTGATTGGTTATATATTAATTCTCAGTGTACCTGACTGCCCTTCTGGCCTTGCAGTCCTATATCTCCTTTGTCCCCCTTGGCCCCGTCCACTCCATGGTCCCCGTTGCGCCCCTTAAATCACATCACGGTATGACTGCATGTGATTGCTGGAGCTAGCACTGAATTTTGGCTCCAAAATGTTTATTTGCTTATGTTTGTACTGCAGCTCGACCGTACCATCACTCCATTGAGTCCTGCCTCTCCTGGGTCGCCCTGTAAAAAACGTACCACCATGAAAGTATTGATTGATGAAACTAATGTTGATATTGAACCGAACCTTTACTCACCTTTTGGCCTACTGGTCCTCGTGCTCCAAACCGGCCCAACGCACCCTTCGTACCTGCATCACCCTTCAGGCCCTTATAGAGACAATTTAAAATGCTGTCTGTAGTCATGACTTGTTTTTTAGTCCAGTTTATTATAAAGTATGCAGCAAGCTAATAATGGTTGCATTTCTAAGCTCTAAATCTAGAATTACAAGCTTTGTTCTTCTTCATTTTTTTAGATCTTTTCCTCAGGACTCATTACCTTGACTCCAGGTGGACCGTCCTCACCCTTTTCTCCTTTATCTCCATCAAAACCTGGTGGGCCTCGCTCTCCCTGAAACAAAACATCTACTCAGCTCTTCATCTTTTTATGTGTTTATGTGTTTTAATTGATATGTTTCAATCTTTATAATATTTATTAATGCATTTATTCCTAATTTAATGTCTAGCTTTTAAGATTATAACCTTTGATTGTTTCAGCTTTGTCTTTTTTTCTTCTCGTCAGCCTGAGTAGTGAGATACTGAGTACACATGCCCTCATTGGAGCATCTGTCACTCTTAACTTGAATGTAAATATAATAAGCAAGAGCATAAATTACTACAATTTCAAGAGGCTCTCACCGCGTTTCCTTTAGAACCCTTAAATCCACGGGGTCCTTGGATTTGAAGCACACTCCCCTAGAGGAAGAGATTATAGATACACTGAGCCATGAATCATGTATACCTCTGTCTGTTTGGTTGTGTGTGATACACAATATGTGCTACCAGCAAACAAACTGCGTGTAATAAAAATCAGTGCAAAGGCGAAATACTCTCTGACAAGAAACAGGAAAATGATCATACCCTTTCTCCTCTGACTCCAGGTAACCCACGATCCCCCTGCAAAGAAAAATGTTTATTAAAACGCCTTTCTGAACATGACTATTTCACTTCCAGGCGTCAACAAAAGTGGATATATCTCTTTATACATCTCACTGCTTTGGTGCTGCAATGGGAAAATTAATAATTCCCTTCACAATACAATAAAATCGATAAAATGTCATGAGCGGTGCACAACATGGAAAAAGTTTGACAGGAGTCACTCAGTTGCGTCAAGTACAAACAAACAAATATGAAAACAGTCTGACTGACAATTGAATTCACTTCTAACAACACGGCCTGGACATGCTGACACTTCAAACTGAGTGGGATGTTGTTATGTTTGAAATGAAAAGGAGTCAAATGTCAATGCTGGCCTCTTCTTTCACACCATATACGCCACCACTGACGCAAAACCAAGAGAGAAAGAGTGAGTCAGGTGTAAATAAAGACTAAGTGCGTGAAGAAAGACAAGGTCAAGAAGTTCACTGACGCTCCAGCGTCTCAGAAACTGCAGCACCGTCCTGCTTTTTGTGCACCATGGTGTGGAAGATTTGACAGAAGCTGAACTGTCGATAAACATCAAGTTACTAGTTGCGGGCCTTTGGGTGAACACACTTTGGTGGTGAAGGAGGTCAGAAAACAGCATGAATGTTGCGTGGTTCATCGATGTCTGGGTACAAAAATCTGTTGCCTGTCCCCCCTGCTGGCAACAGCGCAGGTTCGCATTAGTGACTTGACATTGGGTCCCTTGCTAAAACGAGCAAAATTTCATGAAACGCTGCTGACGACAAGAAGCGTCTTTTCAGAACCGCACTTTCTGCTCACGTAAAAGGCAATTTCAGCTTCTCAATTTAACCTTGCGGGCACCTTCAGAGGAGGTGAAACATGTGGTTTGCAGCCTGTATTTGGTCATCACTTCGAAGGAATTTTAACAACTTACAAAGTATTGTTTGCTGAAATTACTCCAAATTGGTGTCAAACATGCAGTATTCCAGTATTAGTATATGATTCATTAAATGAGTGAGCTAAGTGAAGAAATCCCATTAACAGGTTCATTTTTAAATGTGCAGGTATACTGTGTTAAAGCTCACCTTTTCACCTTTGCTGCCACGCAATCCTTTTGGACCCTAGTGAAAAAAGGTCATCTGTATTACTTAATTGGTAATAAATATTTTGTCTCCAAGTGAACATTAGTGAAGCGAGGATAGTCTTCAGTCAAATATTAGACTTGTTTGTATGGTTTTGAAAAGCTGCTTACGAAATGCCCAGGAGCTCCTTTAACGCCTGGAGTGCCTTTTTCCCCCTGAAAAGAAAAGAAATATTTAAAGTTTTCTGCATAATCCTGCAACATTACAGGAATGCACTAAATACTGTGCGTCAGAAGCTTTAATGGGTAGATCAGGAACCGTTTAATAATCCTTAACTGTCACACAAACTTGTGGAAACAGTGATCTTGTGATATTCGACATTACAGAGGATACAAAACATAAGCTGGAGACGACTCACCCCTCTGCCTTTGAAGCCAGCCAACCCTCGAGCACCAGGCTCTCCAGGAAAACTGTCACCCTGATGAGATGAGACAAAGTAATGATCAACTTTTTTACACAATGTTATAAAAGAGCAATGATAGAGATTCATCTCTATCTGCGTCAGTTATCATATATACAGTATTTGTACCTTTTCTCCTTTTTCTCCAGGTACCCCTGGAGGACCCTTTGTTGAAGAGATGCAGTTGTAGAAAAGAAAATATCATTACGTGTGTTTGATGAAAAATCTGTGAAATCAGCTCTTGTAGAGATCCTTCAGATCATTTGTCGTTTCTTACGTGAGGTCCTGCTGCTCCTCGAGGTCCAGGAGCTCCAGGTGATCCATTCTTCCCTCTTTTACCCCGGTCACCCTGCACCAACACACAAAACATCTTCTGCTTCAAACCCAGTAGCACATTCAGCTGCCAATTTCTTCATCCATTCACAATTAGAAAGCATCCATTCACATACTATCACTGTCTTCATTTTTCCCGATCACAGTGAGCTAAACTTGTGATATATGATGATGTACCTCTCTGCCCGGCTCTCCTGGGTCCCCTGGTGGACCCCTAAAACCCGGTGAGCCCTGGATGCCTGGGTTGCCATGTATACCCTGGATACCCTGAGCACCTGGAGGCCCTGGCTCACCTGGTTCACCCTGAAGCAAACAAATAGAGAAGTGAGAGAGAGGGAAAGCTAGAGACAAATGAAATGCTTGGAAGACAAACAGTTAAAGGTCACTCCTTTCATGTAATGTAATTATTCAGCTCTTCTATTCCTTTTGAATAATTGCTTTCAAATAAAGCCCTTCATTCCTTTATCAACATTTATGCTCAAACACAATTTTAAATGAGTGAGTGAGTCACTGAGCCAATTAAATTCCCTGAATTAAAACCATGATGGGAACCAAAGTCAATCAAAGTGAACGCGATGGAAAAGACTGTGGGGATTAATTGAATTAGAGGGATGTTATAAATAAGAGATTGCTTCCTTTTCTTTTAATATGTTGGTTCACCTTCTGTCCTGGAGGACCAGCCTGGCCTTCAGGACCCCTGTGGCCAATGCCTGGCTCTCCCTAAAAGCACAGAACAAACACAATGTTTCGCTGTCACTCCTTTCAGTTTACATCTCAACACCCAGGTTTTACTGTTACAAGCTAAAGGAACTACATAAATAACAGTTTATGGAAAAACATCACATTTACCTTTTGTCCCTTTTCACCAATTTCACCCTGAAAAAGTGCGGACGAAAAGAGCCCATATCAGTCAGACAGTTGAAGTGCACCTCTGAATGTTGTGAGCCAAAATAAACCAACACAGAGGAATTTGAAATAAAAAAAACTTGTCAGCGTGTATTACAAGGGGAATTATTAATGTCTGCTTTAATCTACTGTCTCCCAGTCAAACAGAAATAGAGCAGAGGGGACATCAAAGGCCTGCAGTCAACTGGCTTTCCTGACAGGCGAGACGGGAGAGAAGTTCTCCCTGAGCTCTGATGTCATGTGCTGATGCATTGTGGGTAGGCGGGGAGAGCAGCGATGATATTTTTATGAACTGGTGGCACATTTCGTGTGGCGACTGTCATTCTGGCTCTGTGATCTGAGGATGATGATAATGATGCTTCAAATCAGCTGATCAGGGGGTGATGTCAGTAAATCCTGATGACTAAAGTGCTTGCTCCAGTCGAAAGGGTCAGATCACACAAAGAGATATAATAATAATACACAGAGGGAGCATTTACTGCACTATGAGTACTTTTACTTCATACTCTGAGTTAATTTTGATGATAAAACATATAGTTTTAAACAAGGTGTTGAAAGCAGGACTTTTAACTGTAGTGGAGTATTTTCATTGGGTGGTATTGATGCTTTTACTCTGGAAAAGGATCTGAATACTTATACACATCTTATACAGATATTCATGTTCTCCAGATAATGAATCTTAATAATAATAAAGCACCAATATTTAGCAAATGTTAGCACGCTGAGACAGTGAACATACACATTATATCTACTACATATCAGCATTTTAGCATTGTTGTTGTGACCACGTTAGCAGGCTAATGTCCTGCTCAAAGCACCACTGTACATATAGCCTTTTAAATCCTTTGAACACCACAAACCAAATTCCATTCAGTTTTGGCAGAAATCTCCCAGAGACGTATCCCAGTATCTGATCAAATAAAACTATCACATGGCCAAGTGAGAGATGAGTTGTTATACATTATGGATAGTGTCTAGTGGCTTAACAAGGGTAGTTATGTTTCGATAGAGTTTCTTCTTAATGTGTAAAAGATCGGTCACCTTTTGTCCTGGGTGTCCACTCTCACCTGGTTGCCCCTGTTGCATAAGAAATGCACAGCACATCAGCAGCACTGCATGATTAAACTGGACATTTATTCTGCCTAATTTTGAACGGATAGCACACTTTGTGCCCTTACCTTCAGGTGAAAATACTCTGGAGGGTATGGGTATGGCTGTCCGGTTTCCTCATCATAACCCCCCTCTCCCCTCCTCTCCATCTCCACCCTTCTCCTCTCCCACTCCTCCCTCTCCCTCTCCAAGTCTCTCTCCCCCTCCTGCTCCGTCCTCTCCCTCTCCAGCTCTTTCTCCCTCTCCTCTTTCTCTCTCTCCAGCTGCAGCTCAGCCTCCCTCTGTTTCTCCAGCTCCTCTCTCTCTCTCTCCATCTCTATCCTATCCCTCTCTCTCTCCCTCTCCAGGTCCTCCTCCTCTCCTTCCCTCTCTCGATCAACGTCCTCCTCTGTCTCCCAGTCGTAGTCTCCGCTCCTCTCCTCCTCTCCATCAGCAGAATCAGGGCCTGTTTCTGAATATCCATCTGTCTCTACTCCTTTCTCTTGTTCCGTTTCCTCCTCCTCTCCAGCTTTAGTCTGCTCCTCTCCTCCTCCTTGTGTTTCTGTATAAACCTCTCTTTCTGTATCACGGTATTGTTGACTGTCCTTTCTTTCTTGCCTCTGCTTCCTGGAGTGTGTTTGAAGGTCAGGGTTTTCTTGCTTCTTCCTCTGGAGAAACACGATGTATATCACAAAGCAGTCTTTTTATAAGCTGCTTCATCTTAATTTGAAATAAAACTCATCTTTACCGTCGATAACAGACTTACGTTCCAGCTGTTGTAATCTTGAGCTCCAGAGGACAGATGCTGAAATTAAAACGAAGGGGAAATCTCATATATGCTCCATAAAGGGGCATTTTCATATTTTATTTGATGCAAGCTCACATGTATGAAATTTTAATTTTTAAAGACGGGAAATATCTAGTGAAGAATGATTACTTTTTGTGCCTCCTTGAAACGATCTCTTCCGCCCGGGGCACCTGGCATGAACACCTAAAATATAAAAATCATCACTCCTGCCGTTCAATATTATTTTTATTAATCTGCCTTCTCCAAAACGAGATGAAACTTACCATGGAATCGGGCCAGGGGGCGCTTTTCTTCACCCTGATTTGGGATCGAGGCACCTGTCAAGCCCCCCAAAACTTCTCATGAGCACATTTAGCGTCAGTAATTCTGATGCTTCCTGTCAAACAGCTGCAGTAATGAATGTGTGTGCTTTGATGCATTGTAAGAAAGAAAGACACAGACTTGCTTGGAGAGATATTGAACATTTTTTACTGAAGGATACATGCACAGAGAGGCTAAACACAGACAAAACACTGTCATGACAGGGGAAAATTTCACCAGTGAAAAGTGTGCTTGACCTGGCTATAAATTTGCTATAATATTAATACATTTTGAATAATACCACTGTCTTCAAAGATGTTTGGTGAAGCACTAACACAAGATATTTTCCATCTTTCAATAAATAAATTTCAGTACAACTTGAAAAGGAAATATGTATTCAAATTCCTGGACTAAAAGCTTTGTGTTTCCATCCAATGTGATACAAAAATTGTCTGAATAAATAAATTAGGAGTGGTAGACAAGGTAAGCAAAGGCTGCACTGGCGTTCACATGGAACAAAGTGAAGACTGAAAATAAGCTGAACACGAGGAAACAATTGTGAGAGTTTAACTGCAGTGCCTGATTTTCTATAGAGCTCTGCATACTCTAAAGCCCTCAAACAAGATATGAACTTTCGCCACAGGTTTGGGCAAGTGACATCGTCTCTGTGTGGAAAGAAGTCCTTCCTCATGAAACGTTGGTCAGGTTCAGGGCTCCTCACCAGCCAAACAGTTTTCACAGCTAATCACACTCTCCATGTGGCGTGTGCTTTCTTATGAGTGCTTAAAGCTCTATAGTCAGTCTCGGGAATTAAGAGATGTCCTGTTTAGAAAAACGAGAGAGAGAAAGTATTAAAGGTAACTCTCTGGAATCGTTCCTTTGCCAGTAAATCATTCCTGAAGAGGCGGACTAGGCTGCTACTTGTGCTCATTCCCATTCAGACAAGCTTTGGAGAAGTGACGCTAAAAGCATGCTGCTCAAAAATGCTCTCCTGTCTCATGCTTTGGTAAGGTTTGTGAATTATAAACTCTGTGATGGTACATTCCCACAGTGTTCACATTAGACTTTGCACTGGTGAAATTTTCATAGGAGGTAGAAAGAAGAAAAGGCCTTGAGATACGATGCCAAGTGCTCATCTATGGTTTATGCATGTTACGGCAGAGAGAAAGTGAAGCCCATCCTTCATTTTATTCAAGCACTTGTCCATCACTCTCTCGTGTTAAGTGTAAATAAAAGAATCGCATTCCAAGGCATGCAAGGATCTCAGCTAAGATTCAAGCCTGCATGATTTAAACGAAAAGCAGAGCTCTACCTTGCCTGGTTCTTCTGTTGTGATGGGAGGTGTAGGCAGTGAAGCTTCATCCTGGTCAGAACAATAAAGCATAGGTGAGATTGTGACAGTGAAAACGACTCAGAAGTGAATGTTGAACACTTCCAGTAAGATCCAACATGGCCAGATGCCCCTCATACCTCTTCTGCATCGCCCATGGCTTGAGATGGTGGCTCTGTGGTTGTCAAGACAACCTGGGGGAAGAAAAATCAAACAGGGATTATGGCTTTTGGACCTGTTTTGTTGCTCCTTGGACTTAAATGTTTCAGATAAATCTTGTAATGCGTCATACGTTAAGTGCAGTTTCTGTGTCTGAGGAGGCTGTCAGAGGACGACTGGAGGTTTCTAACTGGGCAGGGCCGTGCATGGGTAATAGTTCCTCCTACAAAGACCAAAAACATGTTATTATTCTTCAAGCACAGCAGAGCAGCACATAACTGATCTCAGCTGTCTCTGCTGCCTTTCTATCAGAGCGCAGTCTTGCAACAGTGAATGAGTTTTTGTTATTATCCGGGCTGCAGAATCCTTAATGCTCACCTTGTTATCCAGCCGATGGGGGAATTCATCCGTTTGGACTTCAAGCTGCATGTGATGAAAACATGGACAATATTTGACATTACTTCAATCCAGCTGAAACAGATGAGAGCATGCTCTTTGAAGCAAGTCTACCTGTCTGTTGTCTCTGCTCTCCTGAGAGACCGAGGGGTCATCCGGGTAAATTTCTTCCTGTTTGGAGAAAAGAATGATTTCACTGGAACTTTTAAACACCTACAGACACTCTGGCGGCTGATGTGCAGAGCAGATGCAGTGGGCTGTGATGACAAACTAATTTATTTTTTAATAATTAATTCAGTTAGTGGGCGTGTCATTAATCAGCTCTCTTCTGCATTTATTGTAGGCACGGAGGAGAAGCTGCTATATTAAAAAAAAAAAAAACAGGCGGTCTGATTATGAGTTTGACAGGTGCGTTAATAAGAAGCCACAGCGCTCCATGCCTGCGACCCCCGCGTCATCAATCAGCACTTTCCCACAGTTCGTGAATTAGTCATTCGTTGCTGCGGCTGCCCACCTCGTATTCGTAACTGTATTCTTCACCGTTATAAAACTCCTCTTCCTCCTCTTCCTCTTGCCTGTCCTCTTCACTTGTCTTTAGATAAAGGAGACGTGACAATAATTACAGGAAGATACTGTTACACATCACAATTTATCATCTGTGTCAGTGGCTGGGAGACAACGATGCCAAGCGATTACAAAGCAACCCATTAATCAAAAACGTTCAAACCTGCTATCAACACAATGAGAAGCACGTGGACGTTGAGACAAAAGCATGCTTTTAGTTTTACTAGCCACACCATGTACACAATAATTGGTTAATTCTGTTTGTTATGTTTAAAAAATGTTAGTTATTCTGATTATTTTTAGGACATTTTAGCACTGAAGCTGTTATTTCTGCACAGATAATATTACGTTAACATCATGTTAGCGATAGCCAGTGTGTTTAAATCTTGCAGGGTGAGACGTTTGTGTTAGTTGGTTGTCTTTCTGGTGGAGTTAAGTTTTCAGGTTTAGTTTGACCCCTTCAAGGACATTTACCAGGCGTTGTCTCTGCCTCTTATGTCGTCCTTTATTTCCTTTGCCCTGGTTAAGAAGTTCACAGTCGGAGAGAAAAAGAGACAAAGGTTTCTCATGCTTGAGACGTTGATGATCAAGTATGAAACTACGAGCTGATACTGTAAGTGGAGGGAGATATTTAAGAGGGGTAGTAGTCAGCTAGTTAATTAATATAAAAAATTAATCCAACACCTTCACTTAAAGGTATTTAGGGAACCCTTAGTGTTAAACTTGCTTGATGGTTTAGACCTATTTGTTCAGGACCACACTGGAGGTTTTGCATGTTTCAGCCCATTATTATATAGTTTACATTATTGATGAGGTATTCCATAAATCAGTTAGATTCTAATATATATTCATATCACTTGTGATGTATGCACTTCAAAGTAAAGCACATGTAGTTTAACTTGGGATGAAATGTATTGTCCTTCCAGACAGCCACTGATTTCAGGTCATTATTTGGCCAGTTTTTAATAATTTTCTGATATTTTATGAAATTGTTGGTGCAACATAATTAATTACAAAGCATCTAAGACACAAATGCTTTGAATTAGAAATTAAACAAGCAAATCAGTCAGTCTTTTTTGAAGTAGATAATCCGTCACAGTGACGATTTTGTCCACAGATGTTTTCATGAAAACCTCCTGATCCCATGTGCATTACAGTGGAACAATAATTTAACAAAAACAAAAAGTCTCTGTAATTTTCACCTGTATAGTGGCCTGAACTGAAATCAGTAAATGCTTGGAATGAAGGAAGGTTGGGCTAAAACATGCAGTACTAGTATGTTCCTTTAATAATATAAATTTAAGTTTTAAATGAGTGAGAAACATCGTTACACTTGTTACTTGTTTTATGTTGAATATAATAGATGAAACAATACTCAGGGCTTATTTTTGATCAGTCAAACCCAGTCATCAATAACATGTCCATACCTTCCCGCGCTCCCTGTTCTTCTTCTTCTGTCCTAAGCTCTTCTTCAGGGAGTCCTCCTGAGTGAAGAGCACAGTCTCCACCACAGTTTCTGGTAACCCTGAAACCGTCTGACACACACATTTTAATTTGTTTTACTTTGTAATCAGCAGAGCATAAATGCTGGACCACACAACCTGTATCTGAGGCTTCAGTGTCATGTTTTCTGTACTTCCACATGGTTCCACAGAACACTTTTTTCTCTCGCAATTATTCTTTTTCTGTATTTATGATGGTAACGAGTGAGAATAAAATGTTAACAGCAATGTAATGCTGTAATCACATTTAAAAGGTGTGAACATGTGCTGCTCAGCTTGATTCCAAAGGTTTAAGGTGTTAAAATTCATACATACATTTAAAGCTGACATATTTTATTGTAAAATGTCCTTACCTCCTGGGTCGTAGTGTAATTGAAAGTAGAGTTGACTACAGTCAGGTTAATTTTAAGGGAAGCGTCACTGCCCCCCTCCACCCCCTCCTTCCCCCTGGACCCCTTTAACTTGGTGTCAATCCTGTCGAGCTGCTGCTGTCCGTTCAGCGAGGTGACAGCCAATAAAGTGGGACCGTCTGCAGTTTCATTTAAAGGGTCCTTCACATCAAAATGATTAGAATTAGCAGAGGTGAGAGAAGATGCAGTTTTGGACCAATACAATATACAGTACACAGGGAGTGTGAAGACAGCTGCGAGTATAATTAGAGTAGGGATTTCTTGGCACAAATTCATCTACTTGCATGGTGCAGGGAGAAGGGAAATAGTCTGAGGAGGTCAAAACAACAACACTCCTTCAACACTTGTAGTATAAAGAACAAGTTTGTTGTGAGACCAACATGTTTTGGCTCGTTGCTTTCATCAGTGTCACCATGCAACATGTTACAAAGAACATTTAAATAAAATGAGAGAGTGGCAAGTGTTGCTGTAGTTTAATACAATGAAACATGATTGCGCCAACGGCACCGTGTCTCATGAAAACATTCAAATCTTTATTGAGTAATTTACACCCATATTGAGCCTTCAGGACAGAATAATCACATCTTGCACGAAGGTGTTATTCTCCTCAATTGGATTTAAACTGGATTTAAAGACTCAAGATGCAGATTTTGAGATTACTTACAGCTGAGAAAGGCTCTGGAAGCTGGTCGTCCAAATCGGGGTCCTCAAAGGTGTCCGGCTGCTGGCCGCTGAGGTCGAACTTCACTGAACTCTGTTGAGACAACACAAATAAGCAGCATTTTGTTTTTATGGCACTTTGTGGTGGAAATTTTGTGATCTTTTGTTTAATTACATAAACTATATGAGGGAGTTGATGGATAAACTATTGAAAGTTACTGTGAATTAGGGAAGAAATCACAGCCAGACAGCTGTTCTGTTGTTTTGTCAAGGCAAATTTGGCTTAAACTTCAATAAAATTCACTTAATTCATTAAGTTTCACACACTTCTTCTGTAGAGTTTACATACTGTGTACTCAGTGATGATGTTGGAGGTGTGAGATTCTGTGTCCTCCTTTGTCTTCGAGGAGGTGCCGAGCACATGAAGCAGCTCCTCCATTCCCTCCTGCAGCAGCCTGTCAATCAAAGCCTTCAGCAGAGGCAGCTGAGAAGAAGGTTTTCATTGAGAAGGTCAAACTGGGATGCTATTGCAAACTCTACCAGCCTAGAAACGCATACAGTGTGACGCTCAGAGCTCACCCTTATTCCGTAGGCTTCAAACATCACTTCGATGTCCTAAAGAAGAGGACAAACATATTGCTCAAAGCACAAAACGAGAATGTAATTTAAATCAAGGAATTACTAAATCCTTCATTCACCTTCATCTCAAAAGATTTTCCAGGAGCTCCAGCATCACCCTACAGGAACATTACAGTGAGTGCAGTGAAAACAGTGTGATTCACATCTCCATATACACATGTGGGGAAAACACTGAAGCACTACCTTGTCTCCTTTCAGGCCTATTTCTCCTTTATCGCCCTATAACAAAAGACAAATGAGCTACACAGCCAATATTTTATTTATTTTAATAACCGAGTTTCAGTATAAACCCCATCACCATCTTACCTTCATTCCTGGTGAACCCTAAACACACAGAAACAGAGGAGCAAGACATTGGAACATGCATCTATAATGCATGACATCAAGCTTGCTATATCTGTTCAGTCATCGCTGGATGATGACTCAGACGCCATGCGTGCAAATATGAATTATGCCGTGCAACAGCTGAAATACAGCGTCGTTATCATGAGCTCTAAGTATGAAGAAACATGTTGTGTGTAAGTATTAAACTCACAGTAGCTCCTGGAGGACCCATTGGGATTGGAAATGCTTGACGGATTTCATCAATGGTGGCGCCCTGAGAACAGATCCACATGAAAGTCAATAAATTCAAGCTGGCAGGCAGGTCTAGGTGGACCTGGTTAATGTTTTTCTGAATCACCGGCAAATAGAAATGAGCCATAAGTGATCATCATTATAGGCACAACTGTGAATAAGCTGCTTAATTTACTGCTTTGCTTTGGAAAGACAGTGGAAATAAGAAATCTGTTTCATAAATCACTTACCTCTGGAGTGACAAGCACCTGCCTGCCAGGCAAACCTGGAGGTCCCGGTTCCCCCTTACTACCATCTCTACCCTGTGAAGGAAGAAAGATGCTCTGAAGTTACAACGTCATTTTTAATAATTTGTTAATTTTTATCTTTGAAATTCTTACATTTGCGCCTGCATCCCCCTTGTCCCCCTGGAACGAGAGGAACATTAACAGTTGTATTTAGAAACTAGCGTCTTAGATGTTTCAGCTGGATGCAAGAAATTTTAAGAACCTTTTCGCCACTATCTCCCTGTGGTCCTCTTTCTCCCTGCAAAAAGAAAATACAATTTCAGTTTTAACTTAGTTTGAGCACTTCTGTTTCCATAAATGTCGAAATAGCATCGACTTTAAGCATAGGAGTGATGAAAATGTCTCCTCACGTCCTTTGCTGGCAGGCCTCTCTTCCCATCAATACCAGGTCTCCCCTGTAGAGCAGAAGAAATAAAACAACCAGCTGCGGAGGTATCTTTCAGATTGATTGCTGCAGCTCATTTCATTTTAATGTAGACTCCAGAACTGACTGTTTGAATCAGAGATGTACAACCCTGATTAGAAAAAAGCTTTGTATGGTTTTCAAATTGAGTATATGTCAAAAAGGATTTGCTTCTTATCGCATTTTGTTTAGTTTATGTTTTACAGAGTCACATTTTTTTTTGGAATTGGGGTTGTATTAAGGGTGAATATATATAATGATTGATTCAGAGTGATACTCACTGGAGTTCCCGGTAAACCCGGCATCCCAGCAATCCCAACCCGGCCCTGGTCGCCTTTGTCTCCCCTCTGCTCACATGCACACATATGAAAACAATGGTATTGAAATATTGACACTGTACAAAACACTGACAAATAACTAGTTGCAAAACCTAATATCATTATATCAGTTGTAATATCAGTACAACTAAGTTGACACTTTTCCTATTCCAATTATTATGCTGTCACAGCTCTGTGACTTCTGTCCATATGAGTGTTGCATTAAATTGGGCAAATGAACTAATTATCTAAAAGACTTTTATTTTCTAACTCCATTATCTTCTTTGTCATAATTGTAATTGGGTTGGTAGGTATTACTACTTGCTCATATACATTTTATCACTACCTTGCAAAGTTTATATGGCAAACATGTTTGCAAACAGCTGCTCATTTAGACATCCAGTATACATCAAGCAACATTTACATTCACTTGGAGTAGCATATCTAGCAAATGCAAGTCCAACACTCACTCTGCTTTTAGCTCTGCATTGGTCTCCACCAACAGCTGGGACAAATATCTGGCTCTTTAGCTGCTGAATACTTTGTTGCGTTATCAAGCTAACTTTGCAGCTGATTTATCAGAGGTTTATTACTGAATATAGCCCCTACTGCTGCTGGATTTTTGGCAAATGACAGTGAACCAATACAGCAAAGCTGCGAGCTGTAAAACCAGAACAATGGCTTGGATGAGGGTAAAACTTTCCGATCAGCTGGGGGATCTTCAGGGCTGGGCGACGATTATCTGTGATGATGTCAGTACGAGCGACGCGAAGTCATTTGATCTGATTCGTGAAGCTTTAAGTCTCGGCTCTGCTGCTTGTTTCATCTACTTTATGTTTGTCACATCTCTGGGGAGCCACAGCTGAGAGAAACTGGAGTCTTGCAAAATTCATGGTGCCAAATATACCTCCGTGGATATGATGTATAAAAATGAAGGAGACACATAGAGTATGTGATCCATATGGTATGCAAATAAGTTTCTCTTGTTCACCCTTTATTCCCCTCTCAGGAACCAAATCTTTATATTTCTTGCCTTATGTGACAGGCATCAAAGTAGTTCTTAAACCTATAAGGCAGAAGCAGTTTCTGGGCGTTTCTTCTACTTCTGTCACACAGCTGTGGAAAGTACTTTGATCTATTTAAGAGGATGTAAGGGAGGTTAACTCCACTGACTTAGTTGGTGTGCATTTGTGTTTGTCTAAAGACATCATCATAGCTTAAGCGCAGTTTGCTCACTGTAAGTTCTAAGCTTCAAGTTTATAAGCCATGTCAGCTGGAAGAATTATAATTAAAACCAAACCACGTTTCTTCAGAATCCGAATGTAAAAGTGGCGAAACGTCAGACAAAATGAACCACGACAAACACATCTAAAGTGGATGGGCGCAAAACGAAAGCGCAATAAAAGAAAAGAGGAGTTAAATGCATAAAGCTCCAAAGGACATGACAGCATCTTTGCTTTCCCTTTCATTAATGTATTTGTGTGGGTGTGATAATGTACTGAAACTCATTATCAGTCTGTAGGTTGCATCACAGCAAACTGAGTCACAAACCCAAACAGCTGCTTAATGAGATCGGATGAGTTTTACAGTACGTGTCAAAGTGAACTGGACTGAAGTGAATCAAATTATCGCTTTACAGTTTCAACTCAGCTCGCGAGGGATGACCAGCTAATCCTTCTATGAAACCACTAATGAGATAGTTCAGCTTCAGTCAAACAGATTCTACATGTTGGAAAACATCTCTAGTTCTGATTTTTTGCACAAATAATGATGTAATAATAAAACACCAGGGCACTCACCGCACCAGGCTCTCCTTTCTGTCCCTGGTCACCCTGCAGTCATTATGAGACATCATTATTATGAGGGTGTTCATACTGTAAATGGTCAACATTCAACGCAGTTCACGGGTGCAGATTTAAATAACACAAGTCAAACTGTGTTTACACAACCTTCATTCCTGGTGTCCCCGGTAAACCATCTGCTCCACCTCTTCCTGAACCACCCTGCGAACCACATGAAAGACATGAACATCTTTAAACAAACGCAAGTCCAGTTGATACAAACAGCACCGTAATAAATGCCATTTAAAATGATGTCGCACGTACCAGAGATGGTCCTGGTAGTCCAGGTTTCCCCTCTGGACCCTGTGGAGAGAGACAAACGATGGGATGATTGAAGTTTAGTTATTATTGTCCCAATTACCAATCAATCTACAGGTTACTCTCAATTAAATCATTAATCATTCAAGTGTTTAGTCCAAGAAATGTCAAAAAATAGCATTAGGTAATGTCTCCAAATGCATTTCTTGTCTTACCAACAGTCCAAATCCAAAAAGATATTCAAATTACTATTGTTGTATAACAGCAAAAAACAAAAATACCCCAAAATTTTTTGCCAACTGCCTAATCAATAAATGGACTGATTGCTTTTGGGTTTGCACTGCTATTGACGGTAGTAGTGATTGGTGTGCTCCTGAAGTTTGTGACATGTGCAGCAAGAGGCAGGACACTCACTCTTGGTCCAGGCAGACCTGTTTCTCCTCTCAAACCAGGCTGACCAGGCTCTCCTGGTTCTCCCTGAAGGGAAGGGGAGAAGAAAAAACTTTAATTTCCCTGATGAAAAATGAAAAGAATGACATCAAGCGTGTTGGATGTGAGTTACCTTTATCACTCTGGTCAGTAGATTGCTGTCTGAAACAATCTGGAAGGACAAAATGAGAAATCAAGAGTTAACGTGGTAATTGACACAATTCCAGCTAATTGAGAGCAGAAATTCATTTTCCAAGGTCTCATGGGAGAGTTGTGTTTTTCCCTTTGTTCTTTATGAGCTCTGTTACAACGAATGCCCTTGACAAACATGGCTGAACTGATGAGAAGCTGTCAAAAATGATAACAGAGGTTTGTTTACTTGCACTCCCGGAGGTCCAGGTTTTCCCTTTGTGACAACGGCAGCACGATAAAAAGAAGAGCACAAGAAAGCACAGTTAAAATCTAAAATGTCACACTGCTAAACACAGTCCATATTGGCAGCACAAAGGGAAAATAGCAGACGCACTGAAGGGTGGCACACACACAAAAACTTAATTACTGAACATATCAAAACAGAAATCGTGAGGTCACAGGACGATAGCAGGTTGTGAGGCTGTGACATGGTGAGTGACACAGAAGAATGATCAGAAGGCGTCAAGCAGGAGAAACAATACACATGCTCATCAAATGAGAGCGAGATGGTGGTGAATACAAACATACCGACTCCCCTTTGTCGCCTTTCTTTCCATCACTGCCCTTCAAAATAAAATGAACAGCACAGGTTCTCTTGAAACATTGCAATTCAAGTTACATTTACACTCCATAATACACTGAACTGTAAGGAAATAGTTATCTTCTTTTAATTAAATTCAAAGAACTTACTGACAGACCAGGCTTCCCAGGATCTCCTTTCTCTCCTGGGTCTCCTGGTCGGCCTGGTAATCCCAGCGGACCCTGATCAATATTAACGAAGGAATCAAAACAAGATGCAGCCTTAAAGCGACATTACCATCGATACAAATTTAAACGTGTAGAATAAGAAAAAATCTGCAAATCCATGCAAATTCACGTTTGAAGGCCTTAAAAAGACAATGGAGACTGTAAATTCTGGGCTAACTAAAGGCGCTAAATGGCACCCTTTAGCATAAGAGCCCTAAAACCAGAGATTGTAAATGAAGAGAAATAGAAATGCAATATAAACAAAGCAAATTAAGCTGCTGATTGTGTCTCAGACACGGATGGTGAGCAGAAGAGTAATTAGTCCTTTAGTCAGACTTGCATCATCATCACACTGAGTCACACAATCTTTATCTTCTCTTCTAAATAATATAGAAAAAAGATGTTTTTTGGACAGCTTTAGTCTTTGCTGCTGTTTTGGGGGTATTTTACGTCTGTATACACATGTATTATTCTTTTTTCTTTGTTTTCATTATATGTTGGCTTGTAGTCTTGGAAAACATCAAAGAAATACCCTAATTCCTCTGTCACCAGGCTCTCCAGGTGGTCCTTGTTCACCCTGTGAAAAACAACAGGATGCCATCACTTCAAATGAGTACACGATTGCATTGATTGTATGTGTGTTTATAACTGTATTGAGTATATATGCCATCACTGAGCAAGCTAACCCCCTGAGCAACGCGGCTGACCAACAGAACAAACAAAAACATCAAGTAAACATGATGACTGTACCTTAATTCCTTGCTCTCCTCTAGTTCCACTTGCACCCTACATACAAAGTCAACAGTAATTGTCTCATTGTCTCCAATATAAACAGAGTGCAAACATACAGTATAAATGTGACAAAGGAACAAGCTGAATGTTCATCTGTACAGATCACAGTCTGACTCTTCCATCTCATGTTTTGATTTATACTCTGGGTTTTCTTCTGCTTTGAAATAAACTGTTGTTAGAAAAATACTGTACATCTGAATTCTATTGCACAAAAAATTTGTATCATGGCTGTAGCAGCCATTCAGGATTTACTTACATCTTTACCTCTTAATCCTGGTTCTCCAGGATTGCCTGGTAAACCAAGACTCCCTTTTTCACCTTTGAAGCCATCCTGCCCCTGGAAACACACCACATGACATCTGTGATAGGCTTTTAAATAGCTACAATGGACGCTTGCAGTAGTCTTTCATCAAAATACACAAAATTATTTGCAAAAGAAAAGTGATAAATATTTTTTGGCCACTGGGGGGCAGCAGCACAAGCATAAACGTTTAAGCTTAAGTTGCCTCCAGCATTTAGAGCAGAATCTGAGCAACATTAGCATTGATTTAGAGCCGTGTGTGTCAACAGCTGACAAACATGAGCTTCGGTTTGGTCTCCACCAACCGCAGAGTGAAAAATCTGACTGTGTTTTCACCAGCTAGTTGCTAACTTTGTCCAAAACAGTCAGTTCTCTTACTTTCGGTCCTGGTTTTCCAGACAAGCCAACATTTCCCTGTGAATGATAGAACACAAATCACAACCAACAGCTGTTTTCTGTTCCTTTATTATGATAACAGGGTTAAAAGGAATAATTTAACTTTTTCAGGTGACTCACCCTCTCGCCATTCTCTCCCTTTGGTCCTCGCTGTCCTGGAATCCCAAAACCAGGACTGCCCTGCACACGTGAGAGCCAACCATAGCCATGTCTTCATATACAGCATGACAGCTATTTGTTCTACTCTACAAAATGCAGAAAAGATGAAATTCAAGCCCAATGTACAGTATTTCTCAATATTAACCTTCTCTCCTTTGACTCCTTGTTCACCCTTTATCCCCTGGGGGCCTGTGGGGCCAACTGGACCAACGTCTCCCTGACAAACAGAAAATAAGCACATATTTGCACACATTCAACATGATTCAAATTATCCGAGCAGTTTCAAAACAAAACTCTTCACGATAAATGGTACCCTGTGGACTGAGATTAAAGAAGTCCCATTCATTGGTGCATTCACTCCCACTGCAAGGGCTAATGAGAGAAAATCTTAATTGTGTTTGATGAGCAGACCCAGAGGACTGAGTCTGAGTCTGCAAGAATACCCCAAACAATTAATTAAGAATGTCTCGACGGAATAAAACATTAAGAGAATCACTTCCCTCTGGCGGGATGACTTATTTTAAGCCAGTTAAGGTAAATACAGACAAACAACTTAAACTTTCAGTCTTTCGACTAATTGCAAAAACCACTTTCTCCTTTCAACAACTTCTCAAACTCCAGATTGTAGTTGAGCAGCTCAGAGGTGAAGACCATCGCAGACTTAAGGTTTAATTATCCAAACATTTCTCGGAGGCACAGCTTCCTGGAGGCCATGAGTTATCTTATTGGTTGAGTCAAACCTCAGTGGACTGGAACAGATGTCATTTCAAGGGTATTTTGACAGGTAAAAAAGGACATACTTTGAATTGTAATTGGAACAAGGCAGATTTCACAGAGCCCAGCAGGTATATGATGCACAAGAAGAACGAAAATGTAATCATAGAAGTCGAGTGAAACCAGTTTTTGATGAACAAACTTTGAACCTCAACTTGTGAGCAACATGGACAAGAAAAACCCAAACTCATTTTGCAATAAGCACTGATTATCACCGGATGTCCAACCCTTTTCAACTTCAAGGATCTGTTACGCTGAATTAGTTAATTTATGTAATCAAATATGGAGAATTGACACTTTTTCGTCTCATAGCGATAGAAACAGATCACAGTCACAACGTTAGGTAGCCGAGCTCCTCCCTTTCAAACGTCCTACGATTCACTAACAAGCACAGTGTGGCTGAAATACAAGACAGTACAGAACGTCTTCCTGTACAAGTAAAAAAATATATCTTGTGCTGGTGATTTTCTCACAAATGTCCCGAGTAATTTTCCTTCAACAACAGCAAATGGCGTCGTGAGTCAATTCAGACACACAGGAGGTAGAGCGGAGCTGATTAAACAGCCGAAACCACAGCTGGATTTCATTATAAAGGAATTAGCTTCGTAGAGTTGAGCAGCATCTGAATGAAAATGTGATGCCAGTTATCGGGTTGTTTATTTAAGCTGCCAGGCTGCTGTTGATGAAATATCTAAAGTGATAGCAAAGTAACTGAAAGCAGGTTTTCTGGGGTGTTAACAAGGACCTTTTTCTCTGTTTACCTTAGTTACAGATAAGAGTGGTGGTGGTGCACGCTGCCACAAAAACATGTTTTCCTGCATGAAGAAATGCTGATTTTGGTCACTTACCCTGGCACCCTTCTTTCCAGTTGGACCAATTATCTGTGATAGGAAAAACAAGACTGAGTGCTGAGTATCAAGGACTTCTATATCTAGTTTAAAGTAAAAATGAGTGAAACAGTTTTCTTACACCCTTGGCAGGATCTCCAGGGGCTCCTCTTGGACCCTCGTCTCCTTTTAACCCCAGTGGTCCCGTCAGTCCCTGGAAAAGTCAGACGAAATGAGGGAGATCTCTGAACTGCGTACTGCCATTTCTGTTATGATTGATAGTTAATTTGAAGCCATCCTCTGTCAACCATCACTTTAGTAGCTGTTGTGTTCAAAGCTGAACTTTTTTGAACTGAAAACTGCACACTGTTTTACAAAAGAGAAGAATATGGCCATCATGAGGGCATTCCAAAGGACTGCGCTGCCTCAAATTAAAAACCAATGATGCAGGACAAAATGAGCCATTTGCTTAAGATACCCACTGAGGTTTGACAATTTGGCTCATGGTTGTGTGTAATCATTAAAATCTCTGATAGAGCCTAATCTTGATAATCCAGAACAAAATGGCTTCCTCATTTGTTCATTTATTTATGTAAATGTCTGTTTGGAGAAAACAGTTATTAAATAGATTATTACCCACTTTTTCAGAGAGTTGGTCCCAAACAGATATGCTGCATCCTGCACCAGGCTTTCATTGTAATTAAAAATTAATTAGACAGCAGATTTTTATATGCTCAGGTGTGTAAGTACAACCGCGATTCCAAAAGGACACAAAGCAATCATTTGCAAACAAACTGTGTTCACTCATGCCCATGTAGTAATATCCTTTGTACAATCATGTGTTCACAAAGTGGCGAACCTCTCTCCACCCTTGCTTGTGAACGACTGAGCCTTTCCATACTCAATCATGACACTCTCACCTGTTACCAATGAGCCTGTTTACCTGTGGAACGCTCCAAACAGGTGTTTTTGGAGCGTTCCACATCTTTCCCAGTCTTTAGTTGCTCCTGTCCCAACTTGGTTGGAACGTGGCATCAAATCAAAGCTGATGAGGTCAAACATTAAATATATTGTCTTTGTAATGTTGAGTTTCTTAGCAAATGATCACATTCTGTTTAATTCAGGCTTTAAACAGCGTCCTATGTTTTTCTGGGGAATCTGGGTTGAAGAAGCTCATGATGTGCTCCAGTGTGCAGGCAGATACAAACGTATATGTGTATTGTCAATTAAGACCACATCGTATCAGATGTAATCCTCACTCACTGTGGGTCCTCGAGGTCCGATTGGTCCCATCTCTCCTTGTTCTCCCTTAAAAGACACAAATGTATTTTAATTCAACACTTAAATCTGAACACATACAGTATGCACGCACACCCTCACATAGTTACGGTATGATGTTAGCGTTATTCAAACACCTATTAGCTTGACTCTTAATTAAATTGATTCTTTCACTTCCTCGCATTAATTATAAAGCGCATATTTTCAGCCTAATGAAGAGCGAGTGGATGTGTGGGGGATGAACTCACCTTGTCCCCTTGCTCCCCTTTGAATCCCTTCTTCCCCTGCAGGTAAAAATAAATCAGTAGCTCTGAATCCTTTCATCACTGATTCTTACAGAAGATTCACCCACAGTTTAATAGGTTTGGTTTCATCTCATTAGACTAAGCTGGAATTAATTCATATGAATTTAAGGGTAAAATATGCAGGAAGTCGTCGCTAGCTATTGAACAGGAGACAATAATGAAGTGCGCACCCGAGGCCCGATGATTCCTTGGATGCCCTGCTCTCCAAGATCACCCTTAAAATATAAATGACATTGCAAATATTATTCCTCAAACGCCCTCAACAAAAACATCTCACATTCAGAGGAAAATAACTACTGTACAAATGTGCTTTTCATGTTTGTTACCTTTGAGCCAACTGGTCCCGTTAAGCCAATATTTCCCTGCAACACAACAGTTCAAAGACTGACACAAAAATTGGATTTCATATTAACGCATCCAGAGCGACAACGTTCCACATTAACAATCTGCCCCATAAGACAGTTAAGTCTAAGTTGTTGCTCTCATCGTGGTAAACATCTAAGAGCAGACATCTTCTTCATATCAGAGCTGTCACTGAACTTTGCATTCTGCTGTAAATAAAATTCTAATACTCCCTCTCTATAGAAGTTTTTTTGTTTTAAGTTATTGTAATGTACCTTCTCCCCCGGCTCTCCACGAGGACCTTGAATACCTTGTATGCCGATTCCTTCTTCCCCCTGTAAATAATAAATGTTCATCAGGCCAGTCTATATTCATGTATTTTTAGCAGGTTGGTCAAGCGCAAAAGTCGTAACTTCTCGATCAATGAGACTGTTACCTTCTCTCCTTTCAGGCCTGCTAAACCGGGAACCCCATCAATGCCAATGGGACCAGGCAAACCTGCAATACCCTGCAGCAGTTTGCATATGCGTGCGCGTACATCAGAGTTTGTGTGTGAGTGACAGCAGGAAAGAAACAAAAGAAGTGAGAATAAAAAGCACTTAAAATTATGCAAAAGATTTTTTTTTGTTTTTTTCAGAGGGCAGCTCTGAATAATCTTCTATTTGTGTTGTGCAACGTCTTTTGCAACTTCTGCTAATTTGATCAACTATGCGCTTACATCTCTTCCTGGCTCTCCTTTGTCTCCTTTCACACCCGCCTTCCCACGTAAACCCTTTCAAAAATGATAAGAATAATTATCAGATATGAGTCTGAGGCATTATAATAGGCTTCAACATTTGTGATGCATGATATTTATGCTGCACATTAAATCTTCTAGTGCAAACTTTTCATAAGCAGCCTTCCTACTCACTTTTGCTCCCGGCTCTCCAGGCTCTCCCTACGAAGTGCAGACATAAAAAAAAAACATTACTGGTATTTTGTGACACTTCATACTGAATATTATTAGTTGGTCTGATGTTATAGGATGCAATATCAGGGTGTGACACCTGTACAATGAATCAAGTATCATCAACAGAGAGACACCATTATGCTGTGACAGTGCTCACTGATCCATGTTACCTTGACAGATATTCCCGGTGACCCTGCTGGTCCGGGCTGGCCAGGTGGTCCTGGAGATCCATTGACCCCTGGTACACCAGGAGGTCCCTGAGGACCCTGTAACATGCAGTGAATACAAACTGAGTTTTCCTGAAGTTCACTGTTGAAAAACTCCAAAAGAGTTTTTTAAGGACTCACCGAAGATCCCGGCTCTCCTTTTCGTCCAGGAACGAAATTTGCGTCCGTGCCGGGTATAACATATCCAGGCTCTCCCTACGCGTAAACAGAACACAGAAAAATAAATCCAGAAGATAGCTGTGTTTTGAGCTCAAATCATACAGTAGCAGAAAGCAATCAGTCCAAATTAAATGCACATGTTAGGCTTACTCTCTCTCCTCTCTGTCCTTTTGAACCAGCTGGTCCAGGTATACCCTGCCAGGGAAAGAGCACATACAAACTCTATTAACCAAGACATTATTCTGATAGATGAGTAAAACATGGAAAAGTTTAATGGTGAGGCATGCTGATGGGTTTAAGATGCTGGCCATGTATGGCAATCGCTTTAAGGATTTATAATCTGTGCAGCATCCACCCTTTATCACTTGACCTTTCCACTGTCTCTTATTAAGTAAAGGCTCTGAAAAAATGTTCTCAAAAAGTTGAATGATGAATATAAAACTCCACTTCCTGTCTGACCCTAAAGGACAAATAAGAGTTGTCTACTGCAGGTGAATAAAAAGATTAGGTTTTGATACTTCATATATTTATGAAGTCCACAGTGGAAAGGTAAAGGGAACAGGTGATGCACACATTTAAAGACAGGACAAAAGCTCCATAATAAAAGCTTTTTTTTCATACATTTCTTTGTCATTTCCATCTTACCATATCACCTGGAACGCCTGGAGGGCCCTGAAAAGAAAAAATATATTTCGTTTTCAGAGTCTAAATAAAATAAACTTTAACCAAGTCAGTGTGACGTTTTGTTTTTTTCCCCAATTTAGTTACCCGTTGGCCGGCAGAACCTGGTGGTCCAGTTCTCCCTGGTCGTCCTGGCAACCCAGGTACACCATCTGTTCCTGGAGGTCCCTGTCATATTGAAACATTATGGTCTGTGCTGGAAAATGAAATAATAGACACACACAGCAAAGCTGCACTCACCCACACAGTCGCAGCGTGGTTGTGAGATTGGATACAGCTCAAATGAAAAAGTAATGACGACATTGATGTGATTCACTGGACTTGCGAGGACAGAGGAGCTGTGTTTACATTCATACTGTAACTGACTCAAGGAATGAACAACAGCAAACAGGCCGTGGGTCACCTCTCGTTTGGACCGATCTGCACTGTAAATATTTCGAGCTGATGAGTCACGATCGCAAACACGGCACAGTTTGTGGAAACATCTGTTCACCTGTGAATCTGTCAATGCCCAACAGAGTAAAGAGGCTTTCACTTCATATGTAATGCAGTCCTGGGTTGATCCTTTTTACATAAAGTTTGTGTCTTTATGGCTCCAATTATGTGCAGATTAAAGGTGGGGTGAGTCATTCTGGACCCAGATTGTTGATGCTGCCATCTCCCTTTCATCACAATGAGTTGATGTGATGTGACAGTTTAAAAATGCACTTTTGCTTGTATGCAAAAAGCATGAAAAATGCAGCCAAACAGACAGCAGATGAGTGAGGTAATCTTGACAACAAATGATTATCAATGATGATGATAGTAGTGGTAGTGCTGATTCTTACCCTTTGTCCCATTTCTCCTTTGGAAGAAACGAAAGGATCAAACTGTCCAGGACTTTGCCTAAATTTCTACATACAAAAACAAAAAAGTAAATTAGTAATAAAGATAATAAAATTGAATTCAGATCAATGAGGGAACATTAATGCAGGACAGAGAGAGGACGGTGGAGAATGTCAAGTATTATCATAAACAGGGGCCATAAGAAAACCTGATAAAACATACCAGACCTCCAAGACCAAAACCATCTCCCTGAAAGAAAGAGAGTCGTATGAATAACACTGCTTTTGCATACATTTCTATTTAATATTTCATCATCATGTTATATACATTTCAGTGAACTCACCTTCTCCCCTTTCTGGCCCTGGATAAACAAATAATTAATACCATTAATTAAGAGAACTCATCAATCAAACCACTGTTAACATGAGAAGTTCAGCTAAATGACACAATGCAATGCTGTTGAATCTCTAATCTTGAGGTGATTTGTACCCTCTCACACATATGGCTGAACTATGACTGATATGATAGTGATAGTAATGAGAACAGTAATGAGAAAACCAGCGGTGGGAGGAAGGTTTTGTCCTCACCTTCGCACACGTGGACGGGCAGGGACCCTGAGGCTTCAGGAGCTCCTCTGGGTCTTCAGTTGGAGTGTCTAACTGAGCGAACTGAAAATAGAAACAAGGGAAAAAATATCAATTACGGACTGGTCTCAGATATTGTGGGAGAGCTAACAGGATGTAGCACAAAACGGCAGGAAAGTCAGGACAACTGAAGTGTTTCCACCCACAGAGTCAATTAAAAAAGTGACTTACATTACATTTACTGTATCTCATACGAGGTCATGCCTAACCATCACCAGAGGTGGTCTGGTTTTACATGTGTAATTTAAAGGCTTAATTCGCATGCATGTAAGGTGCTTCAAATTTCTTCTCAAGAAGTCTGTTTGAACTCCACATCTGAATAATCTAAAGGAAACAATGAGACAGTTTCGCTTTGCGTTTGTCTTGCCTCTTCCTGCAGTTTGAACTCGGAGAGGAGTTCCTCACTACAGATGCTATTGATAAACTCTCTCTCTATGGAAGGGAAGTCGTCAAAGGTTGGTGCGTAGAAGATGTTTTTGTAGCTGGTGGGTGCCGCTATTTTATTCAGCTCCTCAATGTCCGCATTGGAGACTCCGACTGCCAGGATGCTGACGCCTGGAGAGAAGCAGATTCAGAGCATGATAAACCAAGAGAAACCTTTATCGCAGATTCATTGAAGAAAATGCATCTCTCTGCTATAACCACATTGCTACACTAAACCATTTTGGAGGCTTCACAGTGACTTGTGCTGACCCAGAGCACGTGCAATTCTAGAGGGAGGCACCACATTGTCCTGGGCCCTGCCATCTGTAATGAGAACCAGAACGTGGGCCACATCCTGCCTCATCCCCAGAGACTCCTGGAACAGTTCCTGCAGGACGTAGCTGATGCCTTTTCCTGGGTGTACACAAAAGTATGAGGAGAAAACAGTTAAACTTTGGGGAGTATTACTGTGATAAATGCCTGTCAAGTAAACAATTAAACAGATTACAATAAAAACAAGAATACAATCCCCCCGGAAGAGCTGGGGGAAGTGTCCGGGGAGAGGGAAGTCCCTGCTCAGACTGCTCCCCCCGCGACCCAGCCCCGGATAAGTGGGAGAAAATGGATGGATGGATGGATGGATGGATGGATGGATGGATGGATGGATGGATGGATGGATGGATGGATGGATAAACGCCAATCAAAAGCCAGGTTAAAGAGGAACAGTTCTAGTTTATTTTCAAAGATATCTTCCAGAAATAACAATGATAAATTCATTATTTTTCATGAAGCAGTCATTAAAAGGAATTATTTTCTTTTCATGTATGAAATGATCACTTTAAGGTCTTGTGGGCTCCAAATAAGTTCAACCAAAATTTTGTTCCCCTTCTCTTTAATTCTCTGTGATGTTTAAGGAAACAAACGCAATTAAATGCAACTTCTATTTTTCTTACATGACACAGTAAAAGTTTTCTTTAACAAGGTTAGCTCGTGTGGTACGAGCTACGTCAGCAGTCAGTATTAATGCATCTATATGATCAAGAATAGCATATTTTCTGCTCATCAACATGACAGCTGTTGAAGGCTGGTTGAAGGCTAGGAATAATATGCCATCTGATGACAGGTGGCAGACAGACGCTAAGGAGATAGTGTCACTGACCTGTTCTGGTGTTGCCTCCTACATAACGTAGGGCTCTGAGCGCCCTGAGCACAGAGTTTCTGTCTTTGAAGTCATTCAGACGGAATTCAATTCGAGGCTCACTGCTGTAATGAACCACAGCTATCTAAGAGAAGATTAATGGAGAAAATACACATGATCATAACATCATCATCTTAGCCAAATTGAATGTAATGCCACTTTGAGCTGTACAGAAATTCTAAAGTTCATTACAGTCAATGATCTTCACATACTGTACATATTTCTGCATGTTTACAGGCTGGCTCCCTGGCTGCTACTCTTCACTTCAGCGACAACAAGCCATGTGGCATCGTGCCTTGTCAATCCTTTCTGCCAATGTTTGGGTCAGATTGTCCCACTAGGTGAAATAATTGCAGACTGTGTTCTTGGTAATGGTACTGGCCTGCACAGGAGACTCACTGCAGCAGTCTGCCACCTTGCAGCAGCTATTAACATTTAAAATCCCTGCAATCCAGTCCAGTGTGCAATTGTCCTACCACATTAAACAAACTTAGGGCCAAAGAGACCAGCTGAAATAAGATCAAACAAAGAAGGTTTTTACAACCTGTGTGGCCTGAGAGCCAATGACAGGGAAGTAAGTGGCCACACGGAATATGAAGTCTTTCATCTTGTTGAAGTTGTTTGCGCCAATGCTGGAGGACTCATCCACGAGGAATACTATGTCTGCTTTGCTCTTACCACACACTGACAAAACAGAAAAACACACAAACCTTAAATACATACAATTTAATGTAGACTAGACACACACTTTATTACTTAATCTTCACACTGCAGATCAGAAAACTTTAGCAATATACATGCACGAAGCAACATCTCTCTAAAATACCTGGTCTTGGTGGAGCTGTTGTTGCTGCACTGAATGTGGTTAATTGAGGGGTGGTGACTCCTGCCTTGGCTTCAGTGACACTTGGCTGACCTGGAGGCTTCTTGGTGGTTATGGATTTAGTCTGTGGCACAACAATGGGGTGCCGGGTGGTCCTAATGGCTGTGTGAGCGGTGGTGGTGTTGGTGATGGAGGCAGCCGTGATGTGAGGGGCGACTGTGGCTGGCACAGACTGGACGGTTACCACTGGAGGATCCTGTCCCACTGAGATGAACAGAGCCATAACATAACTGATTAAAAAAGCTAAATCAAACTCTAAAGGTCTCTGGATGGAAGCAGACTGGTTGCTGTTTGCTTCAGATCGGACACAGCAAAGGAAAATAGGATTGTAAGGGCAGTAAACTGCAGCTGCACTGCTCTCTGAAGCTGGATGTACTTTATTGAGTTGTTTAACTTTGTGTGTAAAGTCTTTCCTAACTTCTTTGTACTCTTTAGCTGGTCACTGAATAAGTTTACACTGCTTAAACCTAAAGAATGTCTTACTAATAAAGACTTCAGTCATGTGAAAATCAGTTGCCAGGAAACGTCCGGGATGTTGTCCAATCAAAAACGAGCAACTACGTAAACAGGAAGTCTCTGCAGCATCATGAGCTGCAACATATCTGCCAAAAATGGAAAGCCAAGCAATTTATTAACTTAACTCCCTTTTTAAATGCAGGTATTGCTTTATTTTATTACTATATGTGTTTCAGAGTTTGTAGAATTCAGTTTAGAATGAGAAGGAAATATCTGACTATGCTAACCTGGCTAACTGACGCCATATTTTACCTTGATGAAGAACAAACATTTCTCATTGGGGATAAAGTTATTGTGCAGCATGTTTTACATTTAAACCCACAGAAAGCAGTGCAGCAAAGAAAAGCATTTATCACAATACAATCAATGTATTAAACTAGAATATTGCAATGAATAATCATATTGTAGCATGCCAAATAGAGATGTCTTACGTATTCTCTGATACACCGTGCTTATAGGGCCCTCCACTTCTCCATACAAAGGTCTGATGGTGAAAATGTAGGTCCTTCCATACAGCAAATCACTGATCTTATAGGAGGTGAAACCAGGGCCCAGGGTCTCTGTTTTGGTCTCCAACACTGAAAAACCACACAGAGGAACATGATTTGAGGACGGCAATACTGTGTTAACACACTCATGAGAGATTGTCTTTCCTGCCAAGTGAGCTTGTAAAACTCATGCATGTATGATAAAACATGACAATTAGTTTTGGGAATGTTTTTCTTAATATTTCCCTTTCCGACAAAAGAGTGCTTGTGCTGAGACTCAATACTCAGTGCAATAACGTGTCATGCTAAATATCCACTTCAAATCCTGCGGGAAACTGAAAAAAATATTACTATTACAGTCACATTGTGCGTAGAATTTACTCAAATAAATAGTGATTTCTCACAGCAATACCATTTTTACAAAAAACAGTGCCTATGCCAGTTAGCAGTTAACATGTGCTAAATTAAGGATGACTCTCTGCAGCGGTTCACCGCTGACCTGAGATGTGCCTCCAGGAGAGACGGTATCCAGAGATGCCGGCCACACGTGTCCAGTTCAGAACAGTGCTGCTGTCTGTCGTGTTCAGAGCGGCAAAGCCGTTTACCTTTGGAAGATCCACTGGAAGAAAAAAAAACACCATCACCACCATCATTATCAGTTTTTCTGAATATGCTGCTCTCCTCTTTCCAAATATAAAAACTGCATACTACACTGCATGGAACATTATTTTTATGTAAGGGCAGGGATTGCTGTGCAGCTCGCTGTGACCCAACAAATAAATGAGGGAAGCACTGAATTTGACCCATCGCATCTGATCCGCCTAATAAGGTCGGCATCACCCCTGACAGTAATCATTATTTCTTCATGGGAGGGATAATGAAGTCTGATGGAGAAAAGGCATCAGTGTAGACATGACTGGAGAATCCTGTGATTGGAAATACTAGTTTACAAGATTCTGAACTTTCATATATTATGACTTAAAATACTACAGAGACATTAATGGTATTAATGTGTCTTCTGATAACTGTAGAAAATATCTCCCTGGAACCTCTGATTGAGACACATCTCATACTGTTGCTCACTGTTTTGGGCAGGCAGGACTCACAGGTGCGTGCAGTGACCAGGACTGGGCTTCCCTCCCTGTTGCCCACCATGGAGGACACCTGGATCTTATAAGCTGAGCTCTCCCGCAGGTTGAGGATGTTGAAGGTGGTGGAGGCTGCAGACACCACATGGGACTTCTCATCGCCCCCTAGAGTGAGAGTACACATTTACAGTTTAAACTGATGCACTGAGCCACAAGAGTTTTGTGTGCCTCTGCGTGTGTGTGTTCCTTACCCAGGAAGGGGATCCAGGAGATTTTGTACCCAGATGCCCCTGGTGCTTTCCTCCAGGATAGAGTGAAGGAGTTGACTCCAATGTCCACAACCTTCACCTCCTTCACTGCCTGGATTGGTCCTGAATCTGAGACAGCAGCTGAAAAATAACGGCACACAACCACGTCAGGTGATGTCATTTCTATGACAAAAAATCTCATTAAGTCCAAAATCTGCGCTGAATGACCTGCTGTGGCTTCATTCACACACCCTATCATTTGCCAGTGTAATAAACTTGGCACTTGGAGCCTGGCGTGACACACTAACTTTGACAGTGACGGTGATAAAATGATAGCAGCTCTGCAGACTTGGACTCAGTGACACATACTACAAGTGACAACGACAGGAACTGTGGTTAAAACAGGAAGGCCAAAGTACAAGACGTGTCAATCAAGCAGGGCGCCGTGGAACGGGGTGAAGAACCTCACTGTCCCAACCCATTTAATTACAACGTGGGGCCCAGCTGCACAGAGCTATTTAGATCTGAAGATGAATCATGATCAGTTAAAATAAACCCTGAGCCCTCACTTCTGTTCTGTACCTGTGAGCTGAGTTAAGGAGATTTCGGGTCCCTCTGAGTTGCCGTACACTGCACAGATGGTGATGGTGTAGGAGGACTGTGGGTTCAGGTCTTCGATATGGTAGAAGAGAACACTGCGGTCCAGGTAACGAGACTGAGGGCTGTTATCACCTGCAAACATGCAGACACACAATATTACACACAGTGGAGGAAGTTTGGATCACGCCTGCAATTCCTACTCACTTACTGTATGTAAAGAATATAAAGGCTTTGAAGGGGCTGGCAAGTTGCCTGACAACTATAAATAGTCCCCGTACTGAGCTGGAGCATTGAAACATTTGCATAAGTTTATCACCTGTTTTCCAGGAGAGTTTGTACTCTGTAGCTCCAACAATGGGACTCCACTCCACATCTATGGAGGTACTGGTGTAGGATATCACCTTGAAGTTGGACACGTAGCCCAACGGAGCTGCAAAAGAGGAAGATGGAACATGAATAAGCTTTATTTGTTCTTGTAAATACATTGTTGATGACCTGATTTCACCAATAATATGAAAAATCCCTTTGAACAATGACTGGGATGGTGGTTAAAGTGGGCATATGACATGTTAGTGAAACAAAGAAGCTGTACTGCAACTTCACCAGTGTAGCCTTATACTTTGAGACATATTGAATACTGGTACTCACAGGTTCTGAAGGTGGCAGAGATACCAGGCCCCACCACAGATCCAAACAGCACATATAGAGTCAGGACGTACTCTGTATCATGGGCGACATTCTTCAGATGGTACTCTGTGGTGCTGCCGTTCAGAGCCAACTGCCTGGGACGATCCCGACCAAGAAACTCTGAAAATAGAATTAACATTGACAGTGCAGTCCCATCATTCTTTCTTTCCTCACCGTCGTGGCATTCCTCTCAACTCTGGCTCAGCACCAGAGCACCGTGCCCTGGAAAACAACATCCTCCTCCTTTTCACTCGACATTTGTATTTCATCAAAGTGAGTCCTCATTCCACCTGTCACATCCTCCTGGCAGACTGGCAGTGTGGATGTGTCCATTGTAAAAGCAGTGGCATTTCAAAAGCTCTCATCAGAGTGAGCCTGTCACTGGTAGAGAGGGAGCAAGCCAACAGCAGCAGAAAGCCTGGGCGTGCATGCATACATACATTTTAAAGCACATGACCTTAACCTGACACTTGCTGTGGAAGGACATCACAGTCCAAGAATGTATAGATATTTTATACATGTATGCATCACTAGAAGTCAAATAGATCTTATCAATGTATGGATATACTTTTATGGTGTAAACAAAACAGGAAGGGTAAATCACCTGGGGTTGGTCCCCAGGCCAGTCTGTATCCTGTGGCTCCTGGGACGCTGTTCCACGAGATGACAGCGGCACTGGTGCTCACAGCGGACACCTTCAAAGTCTGTACTGCACTGCTTTCCACTGACACACAGAGAGAGACAGTTTTTGTCCTTTAAATCTAGTCTTTCCTACATCTATAATACCGTGAGTCTGTATTTTTGAGCTGTATCGTAGTTACATGTCTTGACTTTGGTGGTGGTGATGGGCCCCTCGGTGTCTCCAAAGATGGGGTTGATGGTGATGGTGTACTCAGAGCCTGGGTGGAGGCCCTGGATCATGTAGAAGCTGAAGTTGTCCCCAAGGTTTATGTTCTCTATGTGGCCATCTGAAACACACACACAGAGGCGCTGAATGGTTGAATGCCATAAAATAGTTGTCGTTGATGTTGCTGATGGCACCATCTATAACTCTAATATCACACTTTTTGGATTTATTTCATAAACCAAGATTATCTCCCCTTACCTGGGGATTCCCACGTCAAACGGTATCCTGTGGCACCCTTGACGGAGGACCACCTCGCCTGGACAGTGTCTGTGGTGGCGTTTTGCACCAGGAACTGCTGAACTTGCACAAGCTTTACTGTGGAACACACACATATACACAAATTTACACATGAATTTAAAATTTCATTTGAGCTTATTTAGTGATCCATAAAATCACAGTAATGGCAGAATAATGTAATGAAATCAAGATAAATCAGAGTCCAATGCTGCTATGATTTTCTAGAACAACATCACCCTGCTGTGGATATATTATGGTACTGCACCGCAGCTTTTGCTGCCTTGCATTGTGCCTTGATTCAAACTCTATTGCATGATTTTGTCCTGCAATTGTTGATTGGGTACAGCTATCCAGGCTCTTTTTCATAGTTATCTGGAGTAATGAATGTGTAAGAGTGTTATATATGGTAAATTAATGAACTTGAGTGTGAAAAAGTTGAGGTTGATCTTTGTCTGTTCTGTTTATGTAAATTAAAGCTGCATGAGGCAAAACATGTGCAAAGCCTTCCACTTCTTTCACTCTGCTAAGACCCTTCCACCAAATCCACAAGTTTGAATGGCAGCAGAGGGAATTGGTTGCCCTGCGAAACCTCATGCAGGGTCAGCTCTCCACAGCATGAGCCTCGCCAAGACCCCGGTCCCTCTCGCAGTGACTCATCTCCTCAATGATGACCCTCCAGCACTTTGTGACCCCCAGGGCAGAGCGCCCGAGGCTTCAGAAGCAGCTGTGACACCATCTAACAGCGGGATAAGAAACTAGTACACCCCACACACCTTTGTCCTCCCACAAAAGGTATTCCCCACTGTTTGTCATCATGCCTCTCTGCCATCGTCAATATGAGCGCTGTGGCATCAAACATAATGAGCCTGAAGCTCTGCGTGGAGCCCGAATGCATTTACGTGTGTTTTTCCACCACTGAATCAGGTTTTCACCATCTGAAGGGATGCACATGTGCATCAGGGTCAAGATTTTCTAAAGCCTGTTAACAGAATCAAAAGGTGGTGCAGAAGTCTAGTTTTCCCTCAAATTACTTGAATTACAATATGCTGTAAAGTTATTATGGGATTGTTTGCCAGTGACACACAAAACAAACCTGCCTACCCCAGCTTTAACAGAATTATGGTGCTTTGATCAAAGCCAATAAACTTACATGTTTTGCCCACTATTGAAACTGGTTCACTTGGTCCTTGCGGGTAAACAGCATAAATACTGATAATGTATTTCTTATCCTCCTCCAGGCTGTCAATCACATGAGAAGAGGTGTCTCCAGGAAGCAGCTGCTCATAAGTAAATCCTGGTCGGTTGGCTGCAGAACAGAAATCCAGGAGAATCAATACTCAGGAAATATAAATCCCAAACAACTTGTTCCTGTGACACTGGATGCATTAATCTAAATGGAATAACAATTGCATAGCATACATCTTGGGATGAAGATCTTGAATCCGTTGAGCTTCCCTAACGGAGGCGTCCAGCCCAGGCGCAGAGAGAACAGACCCTCCTCAATAACACGGAAGTTGGACACTTGAGGCAGAGGGGCTAAAAGACAGAAACGTGTTGTTCAGGGAAGCGAGGTACAGTGAAATCCACAACAGATGCACAGAAGTATTTATGTATTGTCTACAAGGAGCATTCAGTGATGTGCGACACCCACTTGTCTGGACGGTGATTGTTGCAGAGTCTCCTATGAAGTTGGGGTAGATGGAATAGATGGTGAGGGAATAGTCTGTTTTAGGACTCAGCTCCGTCACCACTGTTGTGCTCACATCTGCCTTCAGATCAATCTGTCCCATATACAGAACACAGGAGAACGAGAACAAGCGAAGTGTGTGAGCAGGAGAGCGCAAGAGAGACTGAGACGAAGCGAAAGACGATTGATCAAGAAAGTGTTGAAGTCAGAGCGGAAGAGGGAAATACACAGATACACTTCTGAAATGTGTAAATATCTTGTCTTATGTAAAAAATATATTTATATCTTCACTTCTCAGTGAGTGTCTACCTCAATAAAAACCACCAGCACCCTGAAGCTTTGTTTACACTTCTGTTCAAAACCCTCTCATTCTTCATATTCAGATTAGGTGTTGTGCCTAGTAACATAATGCAGAAACTAAAACATCCCTGTCTTTTTATTGTAAGCTAATTTTCTGTCAAGGGTACAACTGAGAAATGGGAATGGACAACAATACCATTTAATGCAGTATTATGGTGAGCTTTGGAGAGTGATCGGTTTACTGTCTATGTGGAAATCATATCTAAGGTACTACTAAGCTACTGCTAACAGGTACAACAATATGTCCTCCAATATGATAATTCAGTCTATGCTCTGTTACGCTCCAGCTCAGTAGCAACACTCATATAATCATGCACAAGCGTAACCCCTCACCTGTCTCTGCTGTACGGGGAGGAGGTGTCCCTTGGAGCTGAGAGGGGTGACCAGGAGACGATATCCCGTGACATCACCTGTGGCCTGGCTCCATGTCAGTCTGAGGGAACTGTGGGCCAGCTCGCTAATCTGCAGGTCTCTGGGACCCACCACGCGCTCCTCGACTAGAGTTGGCACAGAAAGAGGGATGAGATGAAAAAATAAACGAGAGAAAAAGAGGAGAGGAACATAAAGCATGCAATTTGCAAGATAAATCAATCTTAGTGCGAGAGCCGCAGGGCAGAGTGAAATAAGAGAAAACTATGATGCATTTTTATTATACTTTTCAAGCTCTAGTTTGAAATTTACTTCATCAATATAAAAATGCAACAGCTGTCAGTACAAGGGCAGTTTTCTTTTAAGGAAATCTAAGTTTGTTACAAAGAACTGTTTTTTCATGCAGGGTATGTATTGACTCACCAGGCTGGGACGTTTTCACAGGACGTGGTGGCTCAGAGGCAGTAAAACACACTCTGCGGGACAGCTTAGGGAGGACGGTTTCAAGGAGAGAGTAGTCGGGGCCCAGCAATAGGTGCTCCTCACATGGCTCTGACACAATCCTCATCAGCTCTGACTCATCAGCTCCCCTGACAGCTGGTCTCAGGATGGACAAAAAGACAATGGGAAAATGAGTCCACTTATATTTGCCAATGCAGACAAAAACAACACTTCAAAAGCAACATAATGCTGAATTACCTGCTGTACATACATGGCGGGACTTTTGATATTTGTGAGATTTTGTGGGAGTAATAATTATGCATTTTCGTTCCTCTCTTCTTTGCAATTTCTCCACATACTTTCTTACACCACTAGGGGGAGCTGTGGCATTACAAGTAATTTATTTCAAGTACAAGAAGCTGTACATACCCATACATATGCATATTGCAGATACACTCAGGTGTAATCAAACACTTTCTGGCACCTATCTCAAATTATATGTGTGTTTGTCAGGCTGCAGTTTGTGGAAGTGGGCCCTGCCACACACCTGATAAAACCTTAATCTGGGTTTGAAAGCTCTATTATTAATGTAATAAGGAAGACATTTTGACAGGAGCAGACACATGTTGCATGTTTTTTTGGGAGAGTAAATTCACAGCTACCTGAACCTGGAGATAAGGTAAATGTGCATTTGTTTTCTTACTTGCTGTTCATATGTGTTGAACATGTATTTTGATGCATATATCTGCACGTAACGTGTTATCCATGCGACACAGGCTCTCCAGGCATATTGGTTTTGCACTAAGACACAAGATGCATGTGGTGTTTCTCCGCGAGAGTGATAAATGAGAGGAGTAGGCCTCAGTGTCAGAGGTGCAGACGGGGGACAGTGAATCGCCTAATGAAAAATGGCTGCGATTAGCACACCATCGGCTAATGAGCAGTAATTATTGCACCGCTCCCAGCTGAGAGGAGTAAGTTGTGGGCTTGTGTGCTTATGCATGTGTGTAGGAGAAAAGGGTAAGATATGTGTAAGTAAACTTGTGGGTAAACAGCAGTGTGTATTCATGAGCAGGGGAAAGGTTGGAGGATAAAGTGGATTTGCTGACGCAACACACAGAATCAGAAAATGCACTATACACTATAGGAGCTGAATTAATCACTCACTTATTCTTGCATGCATATCTGGTAGATTGTGCTATGTTTGTGCATATATATACAGTGCATACACCTGCATGAGTGCACCCAGACACTCCAAAACAAGAATCTCAACCACGCTTTACAAATACCCACACTGAAGCCAATGAATTCAAATGTACAGGACATGAATTTCTAACTGCAAACACTGCAGATAAGCCGGCAGAGCGTGGATAAAATCAGAGGGCCCGCTGCAGTGGGGATGTTGAAGGAATTCACAATACTAAGTTCCACGCTCACCTACTGCAAAGAGAGAAATCCCATTGTCAGCTACCACCTTGGCTGCGGCGTCGACCTGGTCGTCTGAACGCCCGTTTGTAATCAATACTGCAATCTGAACAGCAGTGAGACAGGAAAAAATCAAATGAACATAATAATATATTATTCACACACTGCCATATACATGTACATGCATCAAGGTCAATAACTAATAACTGGTACAATTAGATAATGAAAGATCAGTGTGTAATCTCCTTAATATTAATGGCATGTTTTGAAACAATAACCAAATAATCTGCAGAATAATTCATACCGGTATGGTTTGTTTTTGTAGCTCAGTGTGAAAATGTGTTGGGTTTTACCAAATCTATGCTTTGCATCAATGGAGGTTTATCCACGCTCTAAATATCATTTTCTTTGGGTAAAAAGAACATCCTTGCAAACAGTGTTATTCTCAAAAAGCCCCATGGACTTTTGACACGGTTTAACTCATAATTAAATATGTGATTAAATAAATCAAACAAAGTCGAATTCAAGGATGCTGGCTTGCAACTAAGACTGCTAATTTGCCTATTAAGGAAAATTTACTCAGTTCATTCAAAGTTCATCCCTCAGTCAATGAAGAGGGGGGCTGGAAAGCATCAATATTAGAATGTAGCTGCTTTTCTGCATGTGCTCCGGCTGTACAATTCAATATATCAGCCTAATCCTCAATTCTCTGCCTTCCCACGTCAAGTGTGCTGCTGCAAGATGATTCACACGCACACTCAGAGATAGAGAGATGATTGGAATGCTAACCAGCTGTGTTATACTGAGACTACTCCGCTGTGTTAGACTGTCAGAGAAATGTAGTTGCCAGAAATGGGGAGCAGTTGGAAGGACATCTGCGTATCTGACAAGGCACTTATGAGAGAAGTTTAGTAAGTTGCTGACTATTGCATTTAGATTAGGGTCAAAAGTTAAGACCAGAACCAATTTGATACATGTTTTTGAAGATCCTGTGACAAAGCAGGCCATCCATCCATCCATTTTCTACGCCGCTTATCCCTTTCGGGGTGGCGGGGGGGCTGGAGGGATCTCGGCTGTCAACGGGCGGGGTACACCCTGGACCGGTCGCAGGGCACAAAAAATTCACACTCACACCTAGGGGCAATTTAGACCAATTTTTTTTGTCTGTGGGAGGAAGCCAGAGTATCTGGGGAGAACGCACGCATGCACGAGAAGAACATGCTTCACACAGAAAGGCCCGACCTGGGAATCGAACCGGTGACCTTCTTGCTGTGAGGCACGCGCACTACCTGCTTGCGCCACCGTGCAGCCCCACAAAGCAGGCCAATATATCTCAATGGGACTTGATGACCATCAACTGGACTCGTTCCAGTGTCTGGCACTGCTGGCACTGCTGGCACTAGTCTTCTCTTATCGACAGCCATTCAGCTGATTGCACACAGTGAATCGACAGGTGAGAAATTTATTGTCTCCACCTTTTCTTTTTGCTCCTCCACAAGCAAAAGAAAAAAGCAAAGCAAAACAAAACATTTTGCCTGACGTAACTTTCTTTCAGACATATTCTCAGTCTGTATTCCAAGCATAGAGCAAGACAGTTTAATCAGATTCACAGTGGAGAGAAAATGGGAGACCATTTTGTTTTGTTTGTTTTTGTCCACAATGTTCTTTGGAGTACAAATACAGACTCCTGACTAGTCATTTCCTTTCACACAGGGCCAGAACATACAATATATGCATGTCGATGGCCAGCTGGAAGCAATAGTCTTTTCTTTGTGGGCTGTAATCTTAATTCAATCGTTTCTCTGTTGCTTGTGTGTCCACACTTTGTCATACATTTAACAAGATTTAAGCCCTTCAGTTCTTAATCAGCATGGACCTTTATTTTAAAGTGATGTGACCTCTTTTACCTTTGCTCTTGCATGGTATTAACTACAGGAAGTGCAGCCAGTTTGGGGGACTGTTTCAAGGGAACTTTTTTTTGGCTTTTTTCCAATGTGTTGGTGGTCACATCTTCCTGGCGGAAGCATTACCTTTGGGGCATGATCTCGACTGATGACAGGGCTGAACACGGGGTCAACCAAAAACTGGAGGGCATCACCAATCCTCCTGGATCCACCCTCATAAGGAAGGTCTCTGATGGCTCTGAGGACCTCCTCCAGTGAGCTGTAGTCCGTCAAAGCAATCCGCATCCTGCGAGGAAATGATTACAGGAAAACTGGATCATGTAGAAATAATGGAACAGATAGTGCAAACGGTCACATTTGGTTCTAAGCCTCAGGCCTTTTGGCTCTTCATGTTGTCTGTTTTCTCTGATTAGAGTTTCTGGGACTCTCAACAGGAAAATGCTCTGTATAATACCCAAAAAAGAGGCTCGATGGCACTTGGTTAAATAGGTCTGTGCTGTGTGTCTGTATTTGAATTTTACCTCGGGACATCCCCAAAGACAGTGACTCCAAAGCGCACCCCCTCAGTTCCCACCACACTGCCCTTGAAGGAGGAGATCATAGCTGAGATGAAGTCCTTGACACTGGAGAAGCTGGTCTGGCCCACACTCAATGACTCATCCACCAGGAACACTATGTCTGCCTGCACCACCGTCCTGCATGCTGAGGGAAGAAGAGTGGATGAATTAGTCTGTGCACAAATACCATGGAGGGAGGAGCAGGGGGTGCATGCAAAAAAAATCCAATGAAAGTCTTTCTTAAAGTTAAAGGGTAAGGCTTGTAATGAATACCTCAGGTTGTGTTCCTACACTGACCACCAGATAGCAGTCTTGTTCTATGATCTTGTGATTTTTCCTTTCACTTACCTCTGTCATGCAGCCAGAGCACCACACAAATCCCCATGAATTTTTAATAAGACACAAGTGAGCCAAAGAGACTATCAATATTCTGAGCACTCCAGCAATAAAACTTTAGTACAGCAATGAGGAACGCTTAGAATAATAAGGTAAACACACCCAAAATCAGGGTCAGTCGCCTCACTCAAGCAAACAATCGCATTTAACATATGGATCTGCTGCGTTTGGCAGGATTTAGACATTTTTAATGTGGAGTCAAAAAGCCAGACGCGCTGATGCATTGACTGCATGCACATACACATACACATACATAGATTAGCTCTTGCAACTCTGTCTCAGATGCACATGACTGCACATGTTCCCACAGAGATATACAGTACTGTACGGGGAAAACGCACACACGCTCCACACAGAAATCTGCTGCGTGTGCAAACGCCCCCTGAGTCAATATATTCTGGCATTGCATATGCAATAAAACAGTGACGACAGCATTGATTAGGCTAGTGAATAAGAGATAGGCACCACTGATTGTCCTGTAAGTGATAACTCAGCTTCTCTACTATCCTCTATTTCATTACAGAGCTTTCTCGCCTCTATTATCTCGCCCTTCTTCCTTTGGCTGCAATCCCAGGATTCACTGGGGGTGACATATGTCTCCAGCCCATGGCGACCTAACATTATGTTCCCTCCTCACACATCTATACATCTCTGGCCACACACCAAGGAAACAAAATATCATTGGGATACCATTCTGGAGGCTTCTCCAGGCTTCTATCTTTTGCCTACACATAAGCTTTAGTGTCATAAATTCAGCAGTGGATTCACAGTTAAATCCACTGATGCATATTAACAGGATACAATGCTCGTCCCCTCCATTTTGAGTTGAGCCTCACATTGGCAGCAAACAAACCTTGAATACACATGTTGACTCGTCCATTTATTGGAATACATTTTCTACTCCCTAAATTTCTGTAATATTTGAGCAAAGAAGCAACTGGAGGCTGGTCTATGTCAGACCGACACAGACTGAGGTGGAAAACAAGATCAATTATCCAGAAATTTGTCTGTCTGGGCTGGCAGGTGAGAACCCCATGCCAAGGCTAAGGAGACAACACATGCTGAGGGATTAGGAATGGTTTTCTTGAAGGTTATCTATGCTGATATCTCAAAGGTTGTGTACACCTCTGTGTTGGACCACCATTGATTTATGTATTAGACGTAGCTCAGTGACTACAGTATACGCTGCAGAAAATTCTGCCACGAAAGAAAAAGTCTGAGAAATAATGATGTACTACTGGATTCAGCTCCAACAAGATCAAGAGAAAATATGTAAACCATCAGACAGCACAAGTCTAAGAAACTCAAAGGGCCATCAGGTTCAGGTTTTATCCAGACAAATGAATGTGAAAAGAAACTGCAGTAATTTGCAGAGGAGGCTACAAAGTGGAGGACTGAAATATTAAATGACCAAAGACCAAATACTGACAACATTTCTCACAGCCAGTGTGACAAACGCACAGTCATTTCCCCAGGATCTGTTTCCAGTGCCATGTGCCTACCCCACTGGGGACATTCACTGGATGTAAACAAGCAAGTCAGTCTACTACTCTTCTCACAACGTTGTTGCTCTAATTTGAATTTCACGCAGTAAATTATGGAGCTGAAAACAAAAGCAGAGAGGGAACCATATAGCCTGGTACCAAACAGCTGGCTGAAACTAAGCTGCAACCGGGTCAACCAGAGGGATGGATTCTGAACCGATTGTTGTTTCCAATTCTGCACAGATTGTTTGGTCTACACGACTGTCTCATCACCATCACATAAACTTTACTCTTAGATGAAATGATAAATTCTGTCATGTTTTAAGAAATCTGATTTGATACAATATAATATAATGCAGCTCAAATAGATGCACTTGCTCAGAAAAACAATATTCTAATAATCATGAACTGCTGATGGAGCTCTTTGACCCTTTGACCACTCCCACTGTGGAGACAACATTAAGCATTCATAAGGCAACCTAAGTGACAGCATAAAAATATCAGTTAAAAGCTGCAATAATTTCATTTTCTCTTCACTTGGGAGAAGCTGAACTTCACGACAAGCTGCTAAACCCCTTTCCATGACATATTATTCTCTTAAAGCTGCACTAATTGATATAATCATAGAAACAAAGGACCACTGACGATGTGTGATGTGAAAAGGGCCGTTAAAGTGACAAACACACAGAGAATCATCTGACTCTGAGCTTCACCTCAGCTCCGCTGAGCATCACTCCATCTTTCTAGGCTGCCTGCCCAGAAAGTTAGCAATTAGCTGATGAACTTAGTGGAGCATAAAGAGAGCAGAAGAGTCAGATATTTCCCTTAGGAGGCGGAGGAGACCAAAACATAGATAAGAGGAGAGTGAATATTGGGTTTGCATTTGTCAGGTGGATAGAAACGCTACTCAAAATGAATGCTAATGCTGCTTGATGTCTGCTGAATGTGTAAATATCTAACATATAGCTCACAGGTTTGCCACTGTTGTGTTGTTTTGTGTTGTGTTGTATTGTGTTCATAAGGTGTTGTGTTCACGGCTTCGTTCTGCTGCCCTGCAGTGGTCAAAATAATCAAGTTGTTATTGCTAAAGCAAATGCTTTGACACACCCAGTAGACATGTAGCAATGTTAGCATTCATCTACAGTCATGCTTAAGGCCACCTGACAGTAACTTCTTGTGTGTAATATGAACAGCTAGGCCTTAAAGGTGCAATGTGTAAGAATAGGCTAATTGTCAAAGGTCACTTCAAACAAATAGGGAGAAGCATATCACCAAAGTATCCCCAAATGCTGCTCGCTATACTCTTTACTGCAGCTATTTATGTCTGTAGCTACTAGCTGCTGTTGGCTAGTTAGCTCCGTGCAGCTTGTGGCCCTATTAGCTGGAATCTGCCTGGTCTGGGACCTTGGAGCAACAGGGGAGTCTTGGTCTTTACACTGAGGGCTCAAGCCAAAAAGGTTTTGATGAGCTTTATTTTGTTTCTGTTGAGTTTTAATGGACTGTGTTTTACACACTTCATAGACGTCTTTGACATCATGTCAAAACTGTCATTTCTTCACATTCTGTTGATAATTTTTGACTCTTTTAAACTAAAAATCTTCCATGTATATTACATATTGTGCCTTTGAGGGTTTCTCCAGGCTGTCAAGAATAAACAACGGTACAAGGGAGCAGTAGCTTCAAATATGGCCTTGGGCTATTTATATCCTTCCATAATTCTGCCCAACAACTTTACCAATCACTTTCTGCCAACCACGTTCCAGGTGGAGCGAATCTAACTTTTGATTGGCTGATTGACCTTTTGGTGACATCCAATAGCACCTGAGGCTAAGGTCTGTATCTAGGGGATTGGTTTGACAGGCTGGCAGACAGAGTGCTGTGCCGTACATGAGGCTAGCAGATGTTTAAATTCCCTGACTAGACACAGTCTGGAGAGAAACTGGAGCTGGGTTAGTGTCTGCCCCGTGTACCAACCCATGTGTGGAGATTTAATGATGGAGCACTCGCACAGACTGTGTTCATTGAGCACCTGCCCTTTCTTTGGCCTACACATCCAAGTCGTCTAATTCATAGATCTGTGCACATTGCTGGAAATCAGGCATATGGCTTTGATGGTACCATAAGGCACTGTTTGAAATTCTGAATAAATTAATGACTGAAGAAGATGGTGAAGCATGGGTAGTTAAACACAAAACCAGGGGAGCAAATTGTTGTGTTTGAGTGTGTCCTTTGGGTGTAGGAATGTCGACCGTTACCTTCAGCTTGTGCTGCGACGCTTTGATGGGACAGAGAAAGGGACAGCAGAAAAATCCACACAGAGGAGCGACACATACTCTTCCTCTCCTCCTCTTGCTCCTTCGATCACCTGCTCCTCCTCCTCCCAGTTCTTCTCTTTGCGAATTCCTGAATTCCACTTCACAATCATCAATTCCAAGTCTTGTTCCCTCTTGTCTGAAAGCATACAGATGAATAGGGAGTGGGGGGAAGTCATTAGAGGCACGCAGAGATAAAACATAATCAGACTTTTTTTTTCTCCATTTGTAAAGGACTCATGACTTTTTTGCAGAAGGACCTACACCAAAATAAACACACTGAAAATAAATCAATTATCTTCTTGTTGATTTATTATTGTAATTAATCAGGCCAATATACATTAGGCTGGCACCATGTTGTACTTGCTTCCATCATTGCAAATGTATAACTGCAGACAGTTCCTCCTGTTAACAGTTTTACAACAGGTTCCAATGATGCCATGGAAATAAAAGCATCAAAAGGGCTTTTAAACTGTCCAATATGAACCCAGCTGTTAAATCAGCTATAGGGAAGTCTAAACATTATGGACATGAACAATAAAAGTTGCTAGCCCAGTAATCTATAATAACTGTCTTACATAGGAGGGTTTCCCTCACACTCAACCTGCAGGCTGACCTGGATGGTTGCCGCTGTTTTGTTGTTTAACTTGTAACTGTTCATCAGTCTCTTAAAATGACCTGTTTGCCCTTTTTTGTTGATGGGGACATTAAAGTTACTCATTGATGTTAGTGTCTGCTTTAAAGGCCTTTTTGGCAGCATAAATGGCTGTTGATAAGAACATATTTAGATTTGAAAGGAATCAAACCAGTGAGTTTTTAGCACTTATCTCTCTAAGTTGTGGATATGTACTTAATCATATACTGGGGCCCTTATTCATATGAATACTGCCTCCTTTACACTTTGCTGCCTCAACTCTGTGTGTCACAGTTCTCTACATTTTATATCCAGCTCATTGTCCTGGTTTACATTATGATCTGGTTTCCCGGTCTTCATTAGGCCTTAGGAGACAGCAGCATACAGATCATTATTTACAAAGCCATACTGGGTAAACTCCCTTCTTCTCTGTGTAATCTCTGATCACTCATCAACAGCTGTTATATATGGCTGCTCTAGCACGTACCCAAGATTTGCTCAGAAGTTGGTAGAGCAGCTTTCTCCTATTCTGGTCCTGGAAAAACCTTCAGAGCGCAATACATTTTAATGATTTTGTCTCCCTGTGAGAGTTCAGAGCTCAGATAAAAAACTGTGCAACTGAAGAGTGCAATTGCTTTTTTCCTACAGTGGATTTTGTATTATGGATCTGTGGTCCCTTGTTTGTTTTTAATGTGTTTCATTTTGTTTAACTGTCCCCTGTCTGCTCTTCACGTTTTATTTTAGAATCTTTGTAACATGCTATGTCGGCTAGGTCTCCCCTGAAAACGAATTTTAAGAGCTTCTCTTTTAAAGAAAGGTGAAATAAATAAAAATGACATTATTAAAAGAGAAGAACTCTTCATGACTTGAAACCGACAGTTCGTAAGCACTGTCATAGGCTATGTTGAAGTCAAACGAGAATATTCTTTATGGACTGAAGACAAAGATGTCAGAATATGACTGATCAATCCGTAGAATCTCTACTGCTGATATGGCATGAAAATCACAGCAGTGACTGGAAAGCTTTCCGTTAAAGTGGAAGAGGAGTGATGCACAGTCCTGGGTGACAGGTTCAAGGAAGCTCTTGTATGATTCCAGAGGTGCAAAAAGATATTTAGACCGGTCAAACCTCTAGACCACATGCACCTGTCCTCGACTGAGGATTAGCCAAACTCCCCGAGGGCCTGCCATGCCCTGGGACTCACACTGCAGAGGTGATTATCCACTGAGCTAGGGCTGAGACAGCATGGCTAATTGCTTCCAATGTGAGTGCGCATGCACTTGTGCTTGGTCAAAAAAAATTTAGCTCCATGGTAAATCTGCTTAAACAGGCAACAAGTGTGTCTAATTATAGTTTCCACCTGCCCTCTGTTATGCTTTGTGCGTGTGTGTATATATGTGTGTTTTGGTGTTTCACGTTTGATGGTGACACCATAGAGAATTTGTGTAAAAAAGGCAGCATGTGAGTAAAATTTGTTACTCAATTTTGCATATAAAGAAACAAAGACAGAGATGGGGGGGAAATGCAATCACACTTGCTTCACTGAGATCATATTTTGGAAACAAGGTAATTTTTTCTAAGCTACATGTAAGCTGCAAGACACACGCTATAGTTTAGCTTTCTTCTAGCTTTAGCTTTTAGTTCTGGATGAGACAATGACAGCAGGGCAGGTACACATTCAGACTGATGAGCCTCACTGTGAATGCACAGTTGTTCTTCACAGCAGTCTAGATGGAGGGAGAGTTGGAGCCGCCAACGAGAGTAAATGGAGGTACAGTAAACGCTCTGGGAAACAGAACATCCTCCTCTTTTTTCACTGAAGAGACAGAGGAAACTTCAGGTTAGCATGAAAGAAATTAGCCCCAAGTCTACAGCTTTTGACTTGGCATTATACACTGAGTGTTGGCAATTCAGTCACTTTGAAACGTTGCTTTACTGGCATAGTATCTCCCACTGAAACTGTACTATAGAAGGTGATGTTTAAAAGCATTTCTGGAAGTATACTGCAATTATCGTAACTTATTGTAAAAGCGTGCTGCTCAATGGTCCACTTCAAATTTGGCTCAAGGATCCTGCAGCCAAAATGTTTGAGTGTTAAAACCCTCCTTTAAATGCATACTGAGGACCACAGAAATATATCAACAGAAAGAACTACAACAACATTTAGTAAAGTGAGCATACTCAGTGCCTAAGTAGAGTAAATCCAACACTTAAATCAGCACACAACACACTGGCAAAGGAATCATGCAGTAAAGGATTATCCCATTTGAAATGAATGAACCCCCATCAGAGAGCAACACGTTCAACGCATTAACTGTGATGTAGGAAATGGTTCATGCTGTTATGTTTTACATTAGCTCGCTAACTCCCACACATCTCTACACAAGTGTGTATGTGCGCCTAGTGTCTGTGGGTGTGTGCACTGTATGGGCATGTGCTTTTGCAAATTCATAAGCTTAACATCAAAGAAAGATCTGCCTTTACTCAACTACTATACATGAGATGAAAACATAACAGATTTCTTTTGGCTTAAAAGATTCACATACCATCTATCAAATTATCCACCAATATATCACTTCCAATGTTTCCTCATGAGGGCATATTTCAGGCTATAAATTTATGTGATGACATGAAAGATAAATCAGATCAACGTGAAACAATCTGAATTCCAGCATATTCTCCAGTGTGATTGGATCACCTGGTCTGACAAAATCAGAATGGCTCAAGGCTGACTAGTTTACAACCTCTGCAGATGGAAGTGATATCTGGCAATGTCACACAGCCAAAAGACTCCACTCTAGCCCTCACATACCAATGCAGATCTAAGATCTGTCTCTGCATGTATCTTCTTATGACTTAAGTGCAGAGAGGACAAACCTGTGTTTTTGATGAATGACAGCAAGTGCAGAAGTACACAGTTGCTGTCTTGTATCTATCCTAGGGTGTGATTTTTATATAGGTTTGCAAGTGTGTTCAGCAAAGAAAAGCAGCAAATACATTTGAAGGCTATTTTCTTCATGTTATCAGAAGTCAGAAGTTTCCTGCAGCAAATCCTAATGTTCAGCAAAGTGCAACAATACATTACAATACAAAAGGTTTTAGCTTGACTTACATGTGTTTCTGAGTCCAGCTGATTTTAAAAAGATTCAGTGAAGTTACAACATGACCCACCCATACAGACTAACCTGGCTGGGACTGGCTTTTGTTCCATCCTCCATGCTGCTTCACCCCACTGAGAGCATTTTAGAAACAGAGCATCTTGCTTGCCTGATTTTGTTGCATTGCTCAGATTTTGTGGATTTGGTCATTTTCCCTTGATGTTTGGGTAAGTAGACAATGTAGCTAAACGGTTTCTTTTTTGTCCTTTTATTATTATTATAATATCAAAAATAGACTAGAAATGTATGCGCCATGGAGCAGATTCGAGAGCCGTGTCTGGGATGCTTCTGGTGGAATCACAAGCTTTGTCTGGAATGGCTGCGATTAGCTTGAATGCGACGCAGCTGTGCCTCGTGGAATTTACGGGTCGAAGTTTACAGCCATGCTAGCAGCTCTGAGGTGCAATAGCATGCTAACATGCTCACAATGACAATGCTAACATGCTGATATTGATCAGGTATAATGTTTATCATGTTCACCACCTTAGTTTAGCCTGTTAACATGCCAAAATTTGCTAATTAGCGCTAAACAGAAAGAGCATGTGAGGATAATGGGATTGAGGCTTGGAGGCGTTTGATCATGAACCAAATTATTGGGGAAATTAAAAATTTGGTGTAATGTTTGCGCTAAAGGAAAAGTGGACCAAAAGGAGACCATGAATGGCTGTGCAAAATATTATAGCAAGCAACACAATACCTGTTGAGATATTTCAGTCTGGAGGCCGTACTGAGTGACATAACCATCCATACAGTCATGGCAAAAATCACAGTTTATTCCTACCATACCTCAATACCTTCCTGCAATGTCTGTGATCATAAGGCTGAGTCAGATACTCAGAGAGCATACCTGCAATGATCCCACATCAAAAAACACTTGCACATGACTGCATCCATCACTCACACCATGCTGGGATCACAAGCACTTTGTCCAGCCTGTCAGTGTGTGGATTGTGTCCGAAGCCTTTAGTTTATCACCGCCCCGGAGGATTAAATAATGTCACAAAATGAACTTTACTGTCTCTGGCCCTTATACTCCCTCTCCGTTCCCTATCTCCTTTCCTCTCTCTCTCTCTCTCTCTCTCTCTCTGTCTCTCTCTCTCTCTCTCTCTCTCTCTCTCTCTCTCTCTCTCTCTCTCTCTCTCTCTCTCTCTCTCACACATCATATGCCCTGCAAGTCTAACTGCATGTCAGCTATTTCTACATAATGGCATTTTCCACCTCGCCACTTCACAGGATGGATTATCCCTGTAGGTGGGAAACTGGTAACAGTGAAAAGACACACACAGAGACACACACCCGCAGCTCAGACCTACAATATATGATGACAGATGTCTTTGGTGCAATGAAATTGAGATCTACAGCTAAAACACACTCCAACAAATAAAATCAAACACGCTTACACACAGCTCCCAAACTGCAGCACACTGGCTTAATATCACTTTGCATTTGCAGTCAGCCAACACAGACAAGTCTATGCATGAGAGGAAGAAATCCACAATTAATTCAGCATAGTTTCATCTCCTGCTCAGTGCTCTTACAAACAACCTGGTATGCTCGTATTATTCATGAATACACTAGAGCTGGCATTAGCGTAAAATGCGTGACATCTTGTTTTTATGCTCCTGTTGACTTCAGAGTTGCGAAATCTTTGCATTAACTTCTGCCAAAGACAAGCAAACACACTGCATGGGAAATATGTGTATTTGAAAGTGCATGGTCTGAAACTGAGTGGCACATTTCCAGCAATTGCTGTACCTTATCACATACATTCAATTCAGACAGCAAGAGGCAACCAGCGAGTACTAATATCAGATAAGCAATGCAGTTTAAGGAGAAATTGTACAGTAAAGAGCAGCAGTAAAGGCTCAGTATGAAAAATGCTGGCCTTAATCCAGACACTTTGCCTGTAACAAAGGGTATCTGGGCAGTTAAGAATTCAAAACTACTCTGCAAAGTACCACATTAAAGTGCAGTTAAAGTAATGGGTTTTGACTATGGCCCTAAAATGGGCCCACACCTTCTCACTCACCACTGCAGACAAGTGAATCATCATTATCTTCCCAGTGCAGGTGACCTCTTGCCGGTCGACAGGGGAAAAATACCCCTTAAAACACACAAAAAAGTTTCATCCAAATCAGGGAAAAAAAAGTCTGGATTGCTGTATTCCTGCAGAGGGTGTTATCAGAGATAATCGACCGAATGGCACATGAAAATGAATGTGTGTATCTGTGTGTGTCTGTATCTGAGTGAAAGAGGAGGTAGTTGTGTTTGAATGTGTGAAGGAGTGGATGAATGACTTGCTTTCCTGGACTCTGCTGAGGCGCAGAAAAGTTTGGGAAGAAGGGTGGGGGTGAAGCTGCTGTAACCTGTTGGCTCAGTGAGAGTGAGAGAGACAGAGAACTAGACAAAGAGAGAGAGAGAGAGAGAGAGAGAGAGAGAGAGAGAGAGAGAGAGAGAGAGAGAGAGAGAGAGAAGTGGGGGTTACTGATGAGCTTTGACCCTGCCAGGAATGCATTGCTACTGTTCTACAGTGCATGTGTGCGCATGTGTGTAGTACGTGGAGGTGCAGACACAGACAGCGGCTTTCACCTCAGGGTAACAGAATTAGCAGTTATTTAAAATGATGTTAAGGACTTGGAGGTTAAGCCTGCCATCACCCACAATCACACTGTAAGTTGAATCTTCCTTGAGTAATGACTCTGAAAATCCACTAAAAACCTTCTCAGCTACACACACGCGTGCAGAAAGAAGTCAACCCTCGGACGAACTCTGCAAATAGTGGCGCAAATAATTTTGAAGATTTGACACCTTACTGACCCGCTCTTTTACAGCTTGTTTCATTTACTCACGGTTGTTTCATTTGGCAATAAAATATTTTTTATTCTAAAAATCCCTGTTGTGATTTGAACTATACTTGCACCTCACGTTTGCCAATTCATCCTAACAACACAATATGTCACATCAAATAGGCAAAATAGCAAACACAGCAAAGGTAAAAGGAGTTCTTGTAATCCCTGCATACCTCCGTATTCAAGGTTTGTATACTCATATAAACCCAGCCAAAATAGCTTGTAGAGCAAACACCTTCTCAACACAGAAAGGAGAGGAAGGAGGATAAATCTGTCGTGTTTTACAAGCCTCTTTCAGTTGGTGTGTGTTTGTGTGTGTGTTGAGGGGCACTGGGTCACCTTTAATGGTGGACCCCAGGAATGCGGTGACCAGTTTAATAAGGTTTAGCCAGCTGTCAGTCTTGACATCCTATAACTCAACATGCACACACACACATGCACGTTCTGGTGATCGAGATGGTGTGTAGGGACGTGGCGGTACAACAATGCAATGCTGCTGATATAATGTATACTCAAGAGCATCCAGTCCCACCTCTCACAGGGATACAGAATGTGGCCGCCATCTCCATTCATCTGTATAGAGTGAATGCATCAGCACTGCCAGGTTCCCAAACAAAGGCAACGGAAATGTAGATAATGGTTCATCTGCTGTAGCTGCATCTGTAAAAGGAGTGTTTGCATGAACACAACATAAAAACCTTTTCAACAGGATACATTTAAGAGCATGCGACAATCAAACCAGGAGCTACACAGGTAAATAAATAAACTTGGCCGTCCAGTCTGGCGTCAAATATATCTGCAATAAACTGTCATCATAAATGTCTTTTACCAGACATCCAGAATTTCACCCTCCTCTCAAAGTGAGACATCGCAGGCTGATTGAACGTCAAAGCTGTAAGAAACTCATGTCTGAATAATCCCCAGATGCCACGAAGAACATCACACAACCATTTCTAGGACTACAAAGGAGGTGTTTTAAATGCAGCACCCCTGTAGAATATATCTTTCTAAATCTTCACTCTGCAGTCTTAGTGGGTAAAATGTTAAAATTGGGGGGTGACGTCTGCTTTCACGAGCACGCATAGTGTCAGCAAAGTGGCTTTTTCCTTTCATCAGGCTCATGGAAATCTTTTCCATCCAATTTGATATTATGGTGAGTTCCTGTGAATGGTACTACAGCAATGCAGCGCAGAGCAGGTCACAAGCACAAGCTTGTTAGTTTTAACTACATGTGGCCATTTGTGTGAGTGATGGTATATTGATGTACAATAAAAGGTGGTATATTCTGCTTTGGCCTCAGGGCTGTCTGAGCTACATGCTGCCCTGGCGCTGACCCTCAGCACATGTTAAGGAAGTTCAGGAGGACGCATTAATCAGGACCACTCTCACCGTATAGTCAAAGATGAGTCTGTCTGTGTGCATATATCTCTCTGTACATCAGTGTTTTCACTGATACTGTCAAAGTGTAAAGATAAGCTACACCTGTCAAAACTGATTTCACCCGGGAGTTTGAGGAGAACGTAACCTTAATGAATCTTCACCACACCAACACTTTACACTGGAACAATTCACCACATTATCGTCTTGATGGCTTCCCTGGCTTGACTACATCATGGGCGAACGCGCATAACTGTCTTTCAGCGGCAGGTGTGATTATAAATAAAAGGTGTTGTGGACCTGTTGGGGGTATTCAGATGGGGAAGATTAACTAGCCTTGTCTCAGCTAATTGCACTCCTTCTCCAAGTGGGCCTAAATCCTCCCCAGTCACGAGAGGTGCCTGCACGAAAGTGAGCTCTGATTAAATTCACGCTGTAGGCTAACCAGAAAACAATCATGTGCATTTGGGAGTCAAGAGAGAGAAGAAAAGAAGGGAAAAGAAGGAAGGGAAAGAGGCAGAGAAAACAAGCAAAAGCACAGTAAATTAGCAAAACCATCGGGAGTTCAGAAGAAAGGGTGTGTGAGTTGTGTTATTGCATCTGAGCAGGTGAACTGGGAGTAAATATGGAAGGAAAAAGAATGAGTGTGTGTGTGTGTGTGTGTGTGTGTGTGTGTGTGTGTGTGTGTGTGTGTGTGTGTGTGTGTGTGGTCCTCAGTCATTAGGAATCCCATGGGTTGGCCAACTTTACTGACAGCCCCAAATCAATATCAATATCAGTCACAGGTATTTAGTGCTTATACAATAGGTTCTTCTTCTCTTCCCAGCATCTGAGTGGAAAAAGGTTAAAAAAAAACAAAAAAAAACCGATGCGGATATCTTTTATATGACAGTTCCCTTTTCTTAAAAGCCATATCAATTCCATAAATACCGTGTTTCTGCCATGGCCACTGATGATGTACGCAACGGAGGTACAAGCGAGCATAATTACCTATTAATATTCCATTTGAAAGAGCCTTGGTCATTCGCCATTCATGCCTCGTGGCAGCCTTTCAAGGAGCCTCAACTTCTAATTTGATGAAATACAGATTTAATGCATTTCTGAAATCTTAATTTCTCCGCCTCCATTTTTTTTTTTTTTCTTCGCTCCACTGGTTCCATTACAGAGGTTATGAGAATCAAACATTACTTTAGCCGCTGGTTGTATGGCACTGTTAATTGTGCGATTTCTCACATCGCACTTTAATTATGTAAAGTTGAGGCTTCCAGTTGAAATTCAGGATTGATACAGTTTTCCGTATAAATGGAGAGCACCTTACAGTTATATCATTTGCTTGAGCTCAAACGGAGATGGTAGAGTGTTTTTGTCTGAGAGGTTCTAGTAACTCTGAGCTGAACTTTGACCACCTACACTTTGGAATATTTTACAATTAAACTTCGAGAATTAGGACGTGTCACCTGCTGCTGCGGCGTGAAATCAGCCTCAGAGGCTTGTTTTTTCCCATGCTGGCATTTCATTTGCTCTCCTGCCTCCTTTTGTGCAGCATCAATGTAACTATTGATAGGCTGACAGCGTGAGACGCGTGTCGGACACATTTGACGCTTGTATCAGTTTCTGTTTAATGCTGTCACTGTTGGCACATTTGTTGGAGTTTCACACCAGGAAGATGGGCAGTCTTTCTCTGGCCGGAGGCTAATGCAGTTCTGACTCACATCCACAGACCATACAAGCTGGGAAGGGTGCCCACTGCTGCCAACTACAAAAGGTCTGCTCTGCGCCAAGCCTTTTAGCAGCACAAACATACGTACAGACGCATGCACACGCATGCAGCAGAGACGCACGTAGACAGGATGAGCCACAGTGTGCGCAAAACAGAAAAAAAGCACACACATACACCCATGCCCTTGGTGTATACAGTACGCATACAGCGCTTGCCTCTTGCAGACCATTTTTGTCAGGATGAATTCATATCACAAACCATGCGACTCCCCGTCTCTGACTGAGATACGAGCTGTCATGGCAACAGAAGAAAACAGGGGTTGCGGCATGTGGGCTGGTTTGTTGGGACAAGCTGCACCAGAGCGGAGAATTGAGATGCAGCAGAAGTCTGGGCTGAAAGAATTAGTCATGAGTGTGTGTCCAATTACCACTCTGAAGTCGACAAAGGATATCAAAATAATGAACAAAAGCAGTTCTCCTGACTGTGCTTAAGAAGACGCAGTGTCACAGTCGATCCCATATTCAACACGAAGAGAGAACGAGAGACACTCATGCAGAGATGTGAGTCAGTAACCTCACAAAAACAAGAAACTGGATTTTTCTTAACATAACAGCGACAGCTTCTTTTCATGTTTGCAAATTGAACATTAAAATGAGTGATTTAGAACATCAGACTGCGCAGATTGCAGGTTATTTAGCTGTAGTACATAATGCCATAATTATACAGATTACACTCAAATGTAGGGCAGCAGTTATGTTAATTATAGCCACGCAGAATCATGACTGGATGACTTAAAAGGCCATCTCATCAGCAGACATGCTGTAGATCTTACACCTACAGTTTATGCACTGTATCATATACACTGTAGCTCTCGCACATCTAAGAGACCATGTTTGATGATAAGAAAAGATGACCTGTTAAATCTCAGGAGTGATGAGCATGCGTCTGACCTGGAGAGATGGTTTATGCCTATGGAGATTTTCAGGAAGCCCTGAAGGTCAAAGGGCAGCAGCTGTCCACAGTTGCCTTGCGAACCTTTCAGAGACACCAGAGACGGAGGAAAAGCGAGACAGGGAATGAGGTCAAAAGAGGAAAATATGAGACTGAGAAACTTTCTGAATTCATCAGGGACAGGCAGATATTGTCTCTCTCTCAGACAGAAAAGGTTTACTACTGATGGATATGCTGTAATCACCTTCACGGCTCAATGCATGGGAGGAATCTTTCAGAATCAAGTTGCATGAAGTCATGCTTAGCTTTCAAACATCCCTCTCTGTTTGCTTGATGCACTCACAGAGAAGTCGACTGAACTTGTAGAAGCAGCGTCTGGAGAAAACTTTTAACTGTGCATATATGATGATGCTTTGCTCAAGGGGAAAACAAAAAAACCTTTAATATTTCAGAAAAAGATTAAGACTCTGTGTGTGTGTGTGTGTGTGTGTGTGTGTGTGTGTGTGTGTGTGTGTGTGTGTACGTACCTTCATTAATTCTCTAAATCTTAGTTATCTTCCTTATTTTGCATGATTTATCAGTCTGCCTGCTTGTCTGCATGCTGCACTCCTTCCCACAGACTTGTGCAGACTCCTCTCACTTGGCAGTCCAAGCGTTTGGCTGCAAAGCACAAACAACAGAGAGGTTAAGCTACTGCCCTGTAAATCCAGGTGTTCCTGTGAAATGATACTGCTTTGCAAAAGCAGGGGAGTGCAGACCAAACTCTGTCAATTAAACTCGACGTCATCTCCGAGAGTGGATTGGTAAAGCAGACAGAGCTGGCAGTGGGTGGAGGTGAATGCTTAAAACAGGCAACCTCTGTACACCCATCTGGCAGAAAATGACAGAAAACTTTTTGTGGTAATTGTTGAATACTCAGTATCTGAAATCATGTTGATAATGAGCATAGAAATTTTGAAAATTGCTGCAGTTCTGTATCGTAAACAAGTCACTTTTTCTTTTTTTTGTTGTGCACTGGTGCGTCACATGGCTAATCCTGAGGTCAAATGTTTGTACTGATCCCTTGTAAAAACACACAGTATTTATTGAAACCAAAGACAGTTCGGTTATGAAGGTTATCATGTTAAAGCAGTTTGGTGCAAGACTTATGATTCTGTGCTTTTTCTGCACAGCTGAACCTAATCCAGCTTTAGTGAGCAGAGCAGAACTGGATTTAACCGAGTTCACAGAGCAGGACTGTGAAGGACAGTACAGCGTTTATTCAGGTATGCAGTATAGTCACATTAGTATTGGAAAAGAGCAATTTTACATTGAAGGTAGCCCAAAATGTAAGTTTTAAAAAGTATTTACTTTGGAAGCTTTTCAGTATACTGAAGAAGACTTCACCAGTACACATTATACTAGTTTCATGAAGTTCTCCAGAGTCCATGCAGTAAAATCCTTCATCCAATCATGTGTTCACAAAGTGGTGAACCTCGCTCCATCCTTGCTTGTGAACGACTGAGCCTTTCCAGGATGCCCCTTTCATACTCACCTGTTACCAATGAACCTGTTTACCTGTGGAATGTTCCGAACAGGTGTTTTTGGAGCGTTCCTCCTCCTGCCCCAATTTGTTTGAAACAAACTCAGAATAAGCATATATTTACAAAAATAAATGAAGCGGATGAGGTCAAACAATAAATATATTGAGTGTATATAAAAAGGAATCATGATTCTAATCTTTACAGCAGCAGGGCAGTGTAGGTGGGATTAACTCAAAATCAACCTCAGTGTTTGTCATAGTGAAGGAAAATAGTTTCTGGACTCAAATAAAGGAGAGGAGGAGTAAGCTCTTGGCTATGCTTTGGCTACACAAGCTATTTACTGTTTGTTTTGGTGTTTTCATGGGGTTTGCTGACAAGAAGAAAAAAAGGAATATCATTGGACTTTGGTTGTGTTTTTCCCCTGATATTCAGAATATTCTGTCACTTCATGGGCAAGAGTTCACGCATTCACCCGCTCCTGACTTCAACCTGAACTGGGATATGAGCTCATGGCGAAGGATCGCATAAATATAAATGCACTCCCTCCATCAGTGGGGCGGTGAACTCAGTGGAATGTGTCTTCTTGTGTTGTACAATATTGCATGTTGGCCGTGGCTGAGAGATGACACACACACACACACACACACACACACACACACACACACACACACACACACACACACACACACACACACACACACACACACACACACACCCCCACAAGCAGAGACAAGTCTGCTGTATGTCTGCTGAGAGCAGGTCACTGGAGCTCTGCAGCAGCACTCGATGGAATGGAAAACGGCCGGGGGGGCGGACCACTGCTATGAAAGCTGCTGCTCCATGTGCATTACACAAAAGTAAGTGTTCGCATAAAAATTCCGGAAAGCAGATTTTTGCATAGACAGCCGACAGAGACGTGGAGAGGTAAATCTGGTTGAACAATGCAGAGAAAAAAAGAGGGTAGCGTAATTCCAAGCCTTATCTGTGACGTGCGTTTTCATCAACTGCAGGTAGGGTTGCCATTTACTGACCCTCACAATGTTTGGATTTTATGGAAACAAAAACAGAATTAAGGCAGACACAAACACATGGCCTCTCTCATCCACCAGCGTGGGCTGATCCTACATCAAATCTTGCTCACTGAACTCCACAAACCCTCACTTACCAGGAGGAAACAGATCACACGTTCATTAGAGCTTGAGCATATGGTGGGGTGACGGATTTCAAAGCAGGGACACCTGGGGGTTTTCACAACCGTCACATAACCTTTGTCCTCGTAATCCACCTCCGCCTCTCCTCCCTCTGTTGTAATCGTCTCTTTTGACTCGTCTCCCCCATCATGTGTCCTCTGAAATGTCCCGCTTTGATCTAATTTAATATGCATGGCACAGTTGGGGGGGATAAGGACAGTAATTTGTTGCACGTCCGGGGATGCTAGACAGAGGAAATATTTAGCGGATCACTAGATTTGATGGGTAGTGGACTGTGGGTGTACAAGGCAACAACTTTTGGGAAATGAGAGGCTGGGAAAGGAGACAGTAAAAGCAGGAGATACAGTGACAGTGGAGGAGGAGAGGGGGATGAGAGACAGTGGAAATGGAGGGGGCTTCAGGAAAATAGCTTCAACGTAATGACTTCTGAATGACAGTATGAATTACAAGATTCTAAAGAATGCGAAAAGGGAGCATGAAAGTGGAAGAAAGAGAGAAGAACCAAAAAAGGAAGGTTATGGCTAACACATGTCCGTGGCGTGGTCCAGCTATTGCTGTATAGTTCAGCACTTGTCACGGGAGAGGAGAGAGTGGTAGACAGAGAAATGAAGTGATGGAGACAACATGTAGAGGAGGAGGAGAGCAGACTGAGGAGAGTAACATCTGCAAGAAGAGAGAAACACATGGCGATGGAGGAGGAGAGGAAAAGGGCGAGAGACAATAGGAAAGGAAAGAGAGAGAGGAGTGGGTGGCGCCGGGTGGAGAGCAGATAAAAAGCTGCTGTCATCACCCTTTGGAGAGCCGACGTCAAAGCAAAGGTCGAAAGCATGATCAGAGTTCAAGACCCTTAAAAATCAAAAGGAAAGATCAAAAAAGTGTACACATTCACACATCCACACTCTCTCTCTCTCTCTCTCTCTCTCTCTCTCTCTCTCTCTCTCTCTCTCTCACACACACACACACACACACACACACACACGCAGACTGTGAAACCTCCTCCACCTGACTGCAAAACGAGAAATGCAGTCAAACTATCTCCTTTTACATCATCACGTAGCCCAGCTGTAGCTCTGCTCCCCTCAGGCAGCCATTCCTGGCTCCCAGGTGAGGTCAGCCCACCCGAGGGGGGCAGTTCCAGTAAGGGTATTTGTCCGGGCATGTCCACCTCCACCTACTGAGATCTCCCTCCACCTGACCCACAGCCTGCGGGGACAAGCCAAATGTGGCATGACAGGGAGAAACATACAGCATAATGTCTCTTTGTGTGTGTGTGTGTGTGTGTGTGTGTGTGTGTGTGTGTGTGTGTTTTCATCCTCTGTCCAGTTAAGTCTTCCTTCTCTTGACTTTTTGGACATTATTGCTTTGCTGGCTTGTCACTTCTAATGCAAGCTGCGTCGCAACAGCTGAAAGTTTTCAGTACAAAAATATCCTGCGTTATGTAATTTTTGAGTTTAGTTTGGGTTCTTGGGTGAGAAACAGTCAAGTTTGTTTCAGCTGTGAGCCGCTGTCACTGGTGTAACAGAAGCCAATCACTGAGTAAAATCATGATCAACAAACCAAACATTGTTGTCATGATATGACATAATGTCAGGCATGCAAAGGACTTAAATAAATAGCTAAGAGAAAAGTGACAGCCGTGGCCATGCGCAGATTACTTTTCTAACTCATGCACTCATGGCTGTGTGTATTTTTATGTACGTGCACACGTGTCAACAGAGCCCTTGTCATTGCATATAGAAGAAAGTCTTGGAGTATCAATGGCAGACATGCAGGAGGCAACATTCAAATCAGACAAAGAGGCTGAAATAAGAGACGAGTAACATCTCAAGTATCTGACGTGTGTTTGTTTGGTGAAGGTCATGTCTGAAATTTGTAATACTTGTGCCGATACAATAACTGAGCTTTGGCACAGTAATAGGCATTTTTCCAAATCTAACCATGTTGAATATAGAGCATGTTTTTCTTCAAAACCCTTTTCTCTTTTATCAAAAGGAGCAAGTGCACAACAGTAACTGTGGAAACACTAGAAAATGCAGTTCATGTGCCATACTATACCTCAGTGTTTCTCAGCTCGTCATCAAGCTCTGCAGTGGCTTGATAACGAGCCACTCATTTGAATCAGGTGTGCTGGAGCAGGAAACATCTAAAACATGCAGGGCAGATGAGAAGATTGATACCATTGATGTATCTGCTACAGATACAAGTGTCTGCTACAGCCAACAACCGGTTAGCTTAGCATACCATAAAGACTGGAAACAGGTGGAAACAGCTAGCATGTCTCTGGTGACGAAGGTAATAAATTCTGGTTACCAGCATCTCTAAAGCTCACAAATGAATCTTGTCTCTTTAATGAGTTTGGACAGATTACTGTTTCCCCCTGTTTCTGGTCTTTATGCTAAGCTGACCCTTCAGGCTAATGAAAATAGCAAGATATATATGTTTGTTTGTATGTTTGCTGCTCAAAGACAAACAGAAAATGACCAATTACAGCCTGAATTGGTGAATGAGGGCCAACTATGTGTGTGCTCTGTGAGCCACCCTGCCTCCTCCCTACATATCTGTATATTGATGAATGGTGAGTTCCTTAGTATGCACTGTGTATTGATTATTGCAATTACACACTATTACGGTTCTATTATCTGCACTGACTGTCTTTAATTACACTGGAGAGCACGAGGAGGAGTGAAGGAGGAGAGAGAGACAGCGAGCGTGAGAGAGAGACACTGCACAGATAGATAGATGAAGCGAGACGCCGCACCAAACTAATTAAAACAGAAACTTTTTGTTTCAGCAAGTTGACAAGGAATGAATCTGGCAGGGAATTAATCTGTCCGCAGGGAACACAGTGAGGAGTTACACACACACGCACACACATATAGGGAGGTGCAGTGCAGAGCGCCGTTGCCATAGTTACTGAGCATGCCGCCACATCATGCGGCAGAGTTAATGCAGAGGTGTGTGTGTGTGTTTTTTTGTGTGTGTGTCTTATTTAAGCTTTCATTATATCACCACCCTGACCTATTCCATCCATCCTCTACACAAGCAAAGGTTGCAGAGATAAATCCAGGGTTCCTGTTGAAAAAGTCACTGTTAACAGCTCCCAAACAGCTGCTCTCATACTGGAGGTGAAGCATCGTTTACGCTTATGGTGGGTGATGACATACTGAAAGAAAACATTTGGCGAGGAAAAAGAAGCACTTCAAGTCAAGGCTGAAAGGAAGTGTTCCCTTGGATGCTTAAACTGGGTTAACTGCGCCACGTACGCTGCCTTGTGCCTGTTGAAAAACTAATGTGTATGTTTGGTTACAAGCACGTGAGAGCTGCGACGGAAGATCAATTCACATCCTTTTCTTGAGTAAAAGTCGCAATACACGTCGCTTATCAAACCTCCATCTCGTCCACTGGTTAATAAATCTGCTGTTTAAAATATTGCAAGTGGAGCGTGAGAGTCGACTCTAACCACAGAGCGATCTGGCCAACATGCACCATATCCAGCAGACTCAAACTCAGATGCAGCCAATGTTCAGAAAGCTATTTCCAGCCAAGAAAGATTGCTAGGACATCACAAGCAGCTCCTTCGGACCATAGCAGCATCCATTCCCTGGTAATAAAATCGCTCAATTAACTAATCAATCACCCCGTGAATCCCTGCAGGCCATCCAGCATGTTCCCCCAGTTGCACCTTCAGTGTCTCCTCCACCCTGACCCAGAACATCTACTAGGAAAATTGCCAGTTGGAGTGCATTTTGTCACTCAGCCTGCCTGCAATCTCCTCTGCCTCTAGCAGTGGTCACCATTGCTTCTCCAAATCCTCAAGCCTCCCGATTTGTCCACCATCCCCACTGAGCACCATGACCTGGGTGACTTTTTCAGCAGAGACAGTCCAGGCTCTCTCTACCTCCTCATCGCTCCTGGGATTGTATCATTGATCTTCTTCCAGGGGCCATCAATGATTACCTTGCTTACTCGTTTTCGATGGCTCCTGGATGTGGAGGAGGTTTATATATCTTGTGGATTGGAATGGATTTGGCCCAGAGGAGAAGTTCATCTTGGATCCCTGGCTCATCAGGAAGTTTAGTTAGTCATTTAGTTAGTAGTTAGTTTTGTTAGTAGACGCAAAACATGAAGAATGTACTAATTTTCCTGAGTTTGCTGACCCCCTTTAAGGTTCATCGTCCTTCTTCTGCTGCTCTGCCTGCCAATACCTCGGTTCTCTCTGCTTGCTCCACATCACCATTATTCTGGCTCAGCTTAGCAAACCTCCATCTCGACCACTGGTTATAAATCTCCATTTAAACTATTGCAAGCTGTGTGTCAGAGTCCTGCTTTTGGGTCCAAAATGGGTTTCTCACCACAGTACTGCACTACTGACTATACTACTACTACTCCTAACTATAGCCACTGGATAATATTTCTCTCTGAAATGTAGCAGCTGATGTAAAAATCACAGGATAAAGTGGCCCCAAATAGAAATGCTAAAGTAAGTACAAGCACCTTGAAACTTTTTTTAAGTACAGTGCTTCAGCAAATGCACTTAATCATTTTCCGCCATTGTGAGAGAGTCACAGAAAGAAGGTTTAAAGTTACAAGAGAAAGGAAAGTTATCCACGCTGCTCCAACATACAGTACTCTAACAAATGTCCGCTAATCAAAACGGCAAGTTCAGCACAAATATAAAACACGTGGGACGCGTCTGTTCTCGTTGTCCTTTACCAAACCCGTGTCTCTGTTCAAAGAACTGTCAAACCCGATCTGCGCAAAATGAATTCCTGATGCAAGCTTCAAATAATACCAGTTCTCAATTTCATGTGCTATCGCTCCACTGTCTGTTCTTCGAACCACCTGTGCTTTTCTCACAGAGACAAAACAGGTATTTTAAATGAAGACACAAGGACAGCTGAAGACTGTAGTTACGAGCACCGGGGACCATCAAAGATTGAGAATATAATTTCATCTCTGCTGGAAGGGTGTGTGTGTGTTTGTGTTTGAAATGAGCAGGTGTGTCCTCGCTCCTGCCTCACGCTCACATGTGCAAAGGTTACAGCTGCGCCTGTAACATATCATTGTACTTTCATGGACTATTTTCCAAGTCCATTCTCAGCCTCGTAACCCTCCCCTCTCCTCCTGAATTTTTCACAAGGCATTTTAAAAGGAAATCTCACACTAAGGGAAACTAGCTGTAACTGCTGGCCCTGTATCTATTAACAAATCACTGTCGCTGTAAAGCAGGGGGGTAACTGAAAGCTGTTTGAAAGACTGTGGCAGCTCGTGAGGCTCAATGATGGCTGATTCCACCTGGTCAGAAGGTGAGGACAGCTGAGACGGATCTTTGTCGAACTGGGTAGAGCATGGAGAAATTAGGCTCTAAGTAAGTAAGTCTATACTGTATTTAAACAGCGCACCTGTGAGTGCAGTTTAGGGCCATCACGGACAAATCTGATTTCAAATTCAAACAACCCAGATCAGTTTTTTGAACTATCTCAGAATGACAGCAGCATTAGCCAGAGCTTTTTTCTGTGTTGGCACAGTGAAATGGAGTGTGGAAATAGCTCTGGCAATGTTAGAGTATCATTATATCAAACTGAAGCTGACTGCTGAACATGTCTGAATACATTAGTTGTCTAAAGACCATTTATTTGAGTATTTGTCTTTAAAAGACTACTTTAAAATCACACTTACTCAGTATACTTGTGTTTCTTATGAAATCATTTGTTATATCTGGATGGAAACTGTTTAAATATGTTTCATAGAATAATTGATCAAATAATAATAATAATAATAATCAGATGATACAATGAAAACTGTGAACAAAGTCAGTCCCTCATTCACTGTTTACTTAGTTTATTGGAATGGTTTAGAGTTGTACCATGTAGTATTGTACAGTTTTGTAGGGTATAGCATAGTGTAGTACAGTTTAGAGTATTACTGCATGGTAGTGTAGAGTTTTGTGTTCAAAAAGACGTTATTGATGGGAATTAAACCTGAGTCTTGCAGCGTCATTCATGGCCACAGTCCAGCATTAGAACCAAAGGTGGTATCTGCTCAGCCAGTCAAACTGACATCGTGCTGTTTCCAATTTTTTACCATTTCTGTTATCTCTTACAGCTTCCTCTCTGGAATAAAAATATAGATTAATGCTCTTTCCGTCCATAGCTCAAGCCTTACAAATATCATAAAAAATTGATTGATTACATTGGGCACTCGAGCTTTGTGAAAATTGATAACGTGCTTCTGCATATGTCCAATCACAACTCCTTCCTGCAGACATAAATCTTAGATGTGAGCAAGTCTTTGTTTCTCTCAGAAAATGTGCTTTCCTTTTCTCTTTGGTGAAAAGTGTTGCTGTCTTGAGGAGTTATTTCTAGATGAAAGTGTGTGACATGTTTATTTTTCAGCAGCCGGTGAAGTCAGGGAAGTCGACAGCGAGGTGCGTCGTACACGCATACTGTATGCTGTTTAAACTTCCTTTGTTATGAATGATGTGTTAAGATGCACAGAAACCAGCAGAGAGGGAAATAACAACTGTCTGTTGTTTTATCCAGTTAAACACTGAACGAATAGGCTGCTGTAACTGCTGTAGTCGTGCAATCTAACGCTGCGAACAGGTTGGCACAAATACAAACGGTAACAGATGCATTAAAAATAGACGGACAAGCAGAGACAAAGGGAAGCATTAAGAGGAGCTTGTGAGAGGGTAAATATGATTACACATCCAGAGAGACAACAAGCAAAGGAACTCGTCCTCTCATTTCTAACTCATGCTATGCTTCTCTGAACAGACTTAAAGGCTTTTGCTAACCTTCATCATGCACATCACTGTATCCAGTGCAGCAGTAATGCAAATGAAGACAACATATTAGTCCACGGTGTGATAGAGTAAGGGGTGCAGACTGTAGTGTAAGTAGGTTAGACCCCAGGGGCCCTAAAGACACTGTCTAGTTTCAAACTGCCAAAGAATTATGACAGGGCTGCAACATCTGCTGCCTGAGAGGAAGACAGACAATGATGGATGGCCAGGTGTGCTTTGTGTGTGTGTGTGTGTGTGTGTGTGTGTGTGTGTGTGTGTGTGTGTGTGTGTGTGTGTGTGTGTGTGTGTGCTTGCGTGCGTGTGCTGCATTCACACATACAGCCCAAGAACCAGAACATGCATACTGTATGTGCACACAAACAAGCACCTACGTACAAGCAGGCTGGCTGCTAAATAAGCAATGAACACATCTAAGACAGATGACAATTCCAATTTACAATGAATCAAAAATGAACACTGCAGCATTCACAAACATACGGGTGCACCGGTACGCATGGCTGTGCGCAACACACACACACACACAAGCTGACAAAAACACACAAACTTGTCTGTGATGGCTCACTGTTTAATACCTGTCAACAACTTCCATATGAATGTGTTTCCAGTTGAATAAATAATCCCATCAGAAGAGATAAAGATTAATGATGTATTTATCATTCAGTGACAAGAGCTCCACGCTGCACATAAAAGATCAGTATCTACATGTCAATGGCAAATCCTATTTGGTGAGATTACTGAACAGTAGGAAAAATAATGCCACTTCACTGTCAGGAAAATTAATGCAACATTCATAAAACATGTCGTGTACCACTTAATACTTTGTCGACAGGAACTTTTCCAAATGAAAGGAACAGTCCTCCTTTTAATCAGGAATCTGAACACATGAATATGAAAACATACACACACGACTACGGCTATCATGCGTGAAAGACGTGCTTATCAAACTGTGTGAGCCTGAATCATTGCGTGTGTCAACACTGACTACCTTTAGGACAGTCAGTCAGTCAATTTAAAGAGGAAGAAAACACAACCTCGCCTATAATCATACTGCAGTCACCTTATATATGGTCATTAAAGGCATCACTTGTCATGAATATAGTATACAGGAAGTGCAAACGATCCAGACGTGTTAAGGCAGATCACAGGAAAAGGCAAGTGCTGACACTGAAATCTAACCTCAAGTGTTTGGCCTGGGTTCATCACATCAGTCTGTGGTGAGATAGCAAGATGTGTAGTTTGGTTGACTGTTAACTTTTGCATTTACAGATGTTTGGATGTTCTTTTAATCTTAAGAGGCCAAGCTCTTACCTGTTTACTGACTGACTGACTTCATCGTATTTTAATGTTAAGACAATTTTTTGAATATTTACAACTGTTTTTGATATCAGATGACCTAAAACCTTAAAAGCTATCCCTCCCTGTCTGCATCTCCTTCCCCCCTCCCATCTGCGACTGAGCTGGGTCTGGGTGAGGGAGCCGGGCTGGGCGCTGCAGGGGTCTTGCGCCCAGCGGGGATTGGCGGCAGGATGGCCTTGACGTTGGATCCAGGACGTCTATCGGTGGAAGGAGACGTGGCCACAGCCAGCTGCTCTGTGCCTGGACGGGGGGATTCAGGAGTTTGGCCTGGTGCCATGTGATGAAATGGGAATATTTTACTTGATGCAATTACAGACATAAAAAGACGTCGACAAACCTTTAGAACTTAATACTGTCAGCTGGATTATCTTACAATCGGTGTATTTAAAACTATAAAATGAATGAATAAAATACATTAGAAAAATATACAGTAGTTGACTTAGTTTGGAACAGTGTTAGAACTTAAAGCATAATACTGTAAGTGTACAACAAATTACTTGCCACTATCTTTCCCCTGGCCTGTAGCAGTAACATCTCTCCTCTCTTTGCTTCTATATTTAACAACATAAAAATGCCCTAAAAAGATTAAAAAACAGCAAAAATAACCTTTGAGTGTTTCCAAAGTGTGTCCCAGGACAGAGATATCTAGCGGCTCCACTAAGCCAGACAAGGCCCCGGCTGAACTGGGCACAGACAGCGCTGAACTGGCACGAGACTCGTCCGAGCTGCTGGTGGAGGAAAAAAGGGACGTAGGAAAAGACGAATCACAGGGGGGACAGAGACAGACAAGTTTGTGCAGTGAAGGTGTGCAGTGAAAGGAAACCAGGTTGTTAAAGGGACCAGTCACAAAGGTGAGAAAGCACACACAAAAGAACGTGCTTTTGGAGGTTTTACCATCAAGCCGGGAACACAGAGAGGGACCATCGGAGCAGTATTTCTGACCACAAGCCACAATATTGAGTTTGACTTTTGATACTCAATAAACAAACAGATATGGATTTTTGTCCAACACACATGCAAGTGCACAGGACTACACAAAGCAACTGTCAGAGGAATACAAAAGGATCCTCTGTTACAGTATGGGAGACAGACACACACGAGTAAAGACACATCCCGATTAAGAGCAGTGCAGACAGATGTCTGGAATCCTCTACACAAATACTGAAGGGCTGAGTAATGCTAACAGGACATACTGGGGGCATTTATTGCTCAGACCGCGTTGACAGAACTCGTAGATTTTGAACAAGTTTGGCAAAACTTGCCCACTGAGCACATCAGACAGCACATTACATTTGACTGAACATGTACTGCATCTTGGCATGTATGTTTCTTTGGAGAAAAATAAACAGAAAACAATTTGTACAGGTGAGAGAAAGCTGTGTGTGCAGCACACACTCATAACCACACATACTATGTCAATGTCAGACTCATTAAACCCATATTTGGCTGTTTATATGAGTGTGTACACAGGGGAGTCAAAAAGCAGGAAAAGCTATAAAATCACAATTTATGAGTGAGTGCGCTTGTGTGGAAGCAAGCGTGCGTGTGTGTGTGTGTGTGTGTGTGTGTGTGTGTGTGTGTGTGTGTGTGTGTGGGATGTGTGTGTGCACGTTCAGCCCCACATGAATTGCACCAGTAGAGTGAGCTCTATAAAAGTGAACATATGTTGTGAAAACAAGCCAAGGGAGTGAAGAACAGTAGTACAAAAGCAGTTTCCTGCTCCTAAATCTTTAGCTGCGGATTGTTTTTCTTATGAAACCACAGGACTTGGATTCACTCACCTCACCTTAAATCTAAATGCTGGTATTATGAATTCAGACAGCATATACAGAGTGAAATCTTATACAGCTTTGAAGTATTTGTATAAATCTGCTATTCTTTCACAGCAACATCTGGCCTAGGTTTTGACTGCACCGGCAGAGTGTGAGCACCTGTAAGTGTAGTGTGTGTGTGTGTGTGTGTGTGTGTGTGTGTGTGTGTGTGTGCATATGTGTGTCTCACCTGCTGTCCTCACTAAAACGAGTGCCAGGATCATGATTGTGCAGTGAAGATGGTGCTGTCTGAGCAGACCTGAGGCAAACCAAAAAAAATGGGGCAAAATTCAATCATTCTTCTTCATGATGACAAATCATAACGGAAAAGCAATTTCCATTTAATAACTGATGACGGGTATATTTTGGGAACAGTGAGAAGAGAGTGCCACTCCACAATGCCGTCATATTAACAGACAGTTAGATTCAAATAATTTGGGCACCTGTCACTTCACCCTCAAGGTCAAACAAAAGCACAAAACAAACCATCAAAACGCAGTTTGGACAAGTGCGCCAATTAAACCAATTTGGCCCAGCCGAGTGCCCGCTTGAAATTAAGCACTGGAGTGCAGTGGAGTGCGTGCTACTTATAATGAACCTTTTGAAGAGCTGGCTGTAGACCCCTGGACTCTTCCCCACTATCGCCTCTCTCACCAGCTGCTCGCGCCTCCTGATGGAAACTAGCTCCTGCAGAGGAGGGAGATGGAGAGAAGGAGTTTAGAGGAAGTGAGATGGGAGACAAAAAAGGAAGCTGATGCAGAGGGTGATTAGAGTGGGGGGGGCAGACGAGCGATGACATATGGCAGTGAGGACGAGAAAGAAAGAGGGCGTCTTAATAGAAGATTGAGGATTATTTTTGCATAAATTTCATACAGTCTAGATGTCTATTTAACATCCACTTACAGGCTTCATTACCAATACATTTTTCATCAGACATCTTTGAACTCACAGCGTGGCTCTTCTGAGGGCTGAGCGCTGCCTGGATCTTGGTGAAATGGTTTCTGTAAGACGGATCTGACGGGTCAAGAGCTGCGGCAGAGTGTGACGTCAGCACGGCCGATCCTGACCTCGACAGGGGTGAAGGCGGCTCCTCCTCCGGCTCGCGACCTGAGACAGAAGGAGACAGATGCTGTATATCAGTGCTGCGTAACGCTGCGTCTGATGGCTACAGCATTCTTACATAGATGCACAGGATGCACAGGCTGTGTACGCATGCACACACATAAACAGAGAATACGCTACGTGGAGCAGGAAAACAGATTTACAGACGTTATTTTTCTGTTTAGACACAATCAAATCTAATTTATGGCCATGTAAAAGGGGCGCTGCAGTGATTCAGTGTTGCACTTTCCTGAAGTTAAAAAACAGTGGTCTAAATCGATGCAGCACAGCACGCCTCAAAAAACCTGACGCTTTGAGACGGCCAATCATGATCTGAGCAAACAAACAAATACACACCTGTGCAGTCAGGGGATGCTCTGCTGTTGTTTTCCCCTTCTTCCTGCTCATCTAGCAACAGGTACTCCTTCACTACTCGCCTCAGTGCCTGATAGGCTTCATCCCAGTCATCTACTCTCACATCCCAGTGCGCACACACACACACACACCACCACACAAAAAAAATCTGGTTGTGAACAGAGCCAATGCATCTCCCATCAAACAGCAATGAATCAAAGATATGGGCATGATGACCTTAGTGTAATGAGGTGCTAGCTAGCAGTGCATAAAAGTGATGAGGTTCCACACTCCCTGTATGTTGATCTCATTAAGAAAACAGCTAACATGTCTGAGTGCTTTCATGAGGGGATGATAAACACAGCTATTCCGTGGCTACGTGCCCTTAATACATGTGGTAATTGGATTGAAAGTGTAGTGTATGGATTTTAGCGGAGTGTGTTAATTTATCTAAGGCTATACCAATGACAGTTGCGCTAAGCCAGGGTAAGGCAGGGTATTTTTCGCTCTGTGAGGCACTACATTGACAAACTGCCTGTGAACAAAGCAATCACAGCCGAGACTTCCAAATTTCTCTCTTACTAACATCATATCCAAAGCAGGAAGAAAAACATGTCTCCCTGGGAATCGATTGTGTTGTCTTCAGTTAAAATAGATATTCGTTGAAATTAATTGAGAGTATTCATGATTACACTTTGTACTACAATTAAACTGTCATTAACTAATAGTAAAATGGATCCAGAGGCCACTGGGGGATATTAAATTGTCATTATTATAACTGTAACGCACACTTAAATGAACAAGTAGAGCATCAAGCAACATGAATGAACACATTCCATATCATAATGAAGTTCTCCAATTACCACAGGGGATAACATTATCGAAGAATCCCGGTCGCTGCCTGTTGGTGCTGGCATAGAGCTCCAAACGTGACACCGCCATGTCAATCTGTGCTTGGGTGTAGAGACCACGGTTTTTCAGGTGGCCCGTGTACTGCTCCACCTGGATGGGGATGAGCAGGATGTAGCGAGGCTCGAAGTAGGTCTTCTTCAGACTGAGCACGCCCTGCGAGGACAGGCGAAAAGTTCTGTTACACCGAGGGTCTGCTTTGAAATGGATTTTAAGCTGTTCGAACTGATTCACACTGTGCTGCAACAACACTGGAGATGGAAACTGAAAACTCAAATCCACTGGCGACACACGCATGCAGGCAAAAGCAATTTAGCATTCCAAACAGTGTGTGTACGATCCCGCGGTCTCATCCCGAATCACTGGAAATATTATTTATTAGCTTTCATTCCAATAAAGCGCGCTGTTGATACAGAGAAAGAAGCTCCGCTCTGTGTCATGGGTTTGAAACAAAACATCGCTGACAGCCTTGAAGTACATTTTGCATTACTTAAATATCACTGGAGCGGAACAAGACAAATAAGGTTTGCAGATGCTTTATATACTAGTTTTAGAACAAAAATGTATACCTGCTTGGTTTTCAAGATATTACTCAGCCTCAGCCATTTTGACATTATAAGTAGTATAAAAACATTTGATAAATTCTTTATAACACACGGTAATGTAGCTGTAAACAGATATAGGGACAATTTATTAACCAATATTTAATGTATTTTCTCAAGAATTCTAACTTCTCCTATGATGGCATATTTTATATTACTACAACTAGATTTTATTACTTATTATCTGTTTATACATCAGCATCCACTGATGGATTTGAACTTGTGGACAAATGCATAAATAAACACTTACACCTGGTTTATTTATACATTAGCCTGGTGAACGTACTGTCAGACAACACTTTTCCATACGCACCTCTAGCTCCATATGCAGGCAGCAGGCTAGTCCTTCTCTGGCTACATCCTCTACGGCGTCTCTGGTCAGGCCGTATCTGTGACCCCCGTACTGCATGGTCTGGATAAACTTACCCTAAAGGGAAATTCCCAGTTATGAAGGGAAAGAATGACAGAACGTACTTGTGCACCACTTTATTGCCCCACTACCCATGGAGTTACCAGTTAGGAGCAGCATTTATCTCCCAAAGTGGTCTTATTACCTCCCATGCATACACAACCCCGGCATGTCCTGTCAAGATATACAACCTCAAGTCATTTGCCCACCTGTGAACTGGACTTTTGACTGGGTGACCAGTGCAAAAAAACCCTCTTTTTGTTACTTCTCACACATGACCCCTGACCTTTTGTCTGCCGGCTTTTGGTGCGGTTTTATTTTTAACTGTCAACAAGCTCTTGGCCAAATCCAATACAGTTCAGGAGAGCAAGATGTTCTTTGGTTTGTGGTGGCAAAAAGGAATTCAGACATAAAAATAAAACTTAAGCAATTTGTCATGACTCCCAAGAAAAAGTTGAATAAACATGTATGAATTCTATTACTACAATTGAGCAGCTATTTGTGCAAATGTAATGAGAAAATGTTGTTTTGCATGGTGTATCTGAAGCTTATTTTGACTGTATTAATGCGGTGGGCTACATTTAAAATCACAGCAATTAGAGAGCACAGATTTCGTAACATCAAGGCCTGTCAATTACAAGGCTATATTTGAAACCAGAAACAGTAAACAATACACTAACAAGAAAACAGTAATCTAACACGGCTTTATTATGCTAAATGTTTCCCAATAAAAATAGTCTCTGCCCTCTGCCTTTAGAAGTGCACACAGGATGGAAAACTGCATGATATAATAACAATGTAAAGAAAACTCATTAACCATGAGCCATTACATTTTAGATTTAGTTAGGTTTCACTGATAATTTAGGGACGATGTCTGTCCAAAAGTGAAACAAGGATGTCTTTCGTGTCCCCGAAATTTCCTAAATAGGTCATTGACAAGCATCCAAACACTCAGTCGTAAACATGATACTTGTGATTCCATATTATCAGACTTAGATGCTATTCAGACAAAATTGCACAGCAGGTGTTCCCTGTGTTTACAACACAGTAAGGAGTATAATAAGTACCAACGGCTGCTGATTATGGTTAATTTTGTTTAAGAACAGCCACAAGAAGTGGGCTCAAGAGGTTGTGATTGCATCGTTACTAAAAAGCACCTCTGAGGGAAAAGGGAGTGAAGAGGAAGAGGGCGGCTGACACATTAAAAGGGGAGAGCAAGAAAAGGAGGGCAGGACAGCCATAAACCAAGTTGCTGGCAACAGAAGAATAGAGGGTGGAGAAAATTGGAAAAATCAAGTAGAACGAAGGATAGACAATAAAGTTAACCTGATCCACTTCCCCTGTAGGAGAAGACAAAAGGCATAAATTCCAGCATCAAAGCCCTCGCTGTGTAAATCACTGCATGACCCCGACCTCTATCCATCATCCTCCACCATTCTTACATAACAGGCAGCTTGACTCGAGGGACAAGATGGAAAACAAATGTGTCCGAGATCTCTGACCTCTGCACCCGTTTTTACGACCCTAAGAAAACTCCACTCATTTGACGATTTTGTTATCCTCAAAGCTTAAACGCACACAGTTTGACCCTCTGAGAGAGGAGGTGCATTTTGTGTGATTTGTACCATTGTCTGCATACTCATAATTTCAAAACCCATTACCTCTCTGTGTCCTTGTCAGTTGTTTCATTAACCGTGACTTGCATGGAAGCATTGTAGGAGATGCTGCGATAAGTCATCCTTAAGTAAAATTGAATTAATACAGCCATTACAGCTTATCAAAAAAGCTCAATTCAACTAAATGTATCTTTGTTAAATACCAGCCAGTTAAAGTAAAATCAATCCATCCAAGTAAAAGTAATTATCTCAGCTACTCAGCTCATTATTGCCAGTGAGCGAATTCAATCTGAAACTTGCTTAAGGAGTTATGTGAAACAAGGGCACTAAAAAAGAGCCAATATACATTTAATTAACCCATAGTGAGTATTAACGCTTGTATGATTTGTAACAGAGTGCATCCGAGTATTCTGAACACAGAGCTCAAAATAACCTGAAACATGTATTTTGCTTTCATGTGGTCGCTCCAAGCGTCAGAAAAAGCTTAAGAGCAATCTAACGCACCATGTGAATCATGTCCTGAAAATCCTCCTCGCTGACAAAATGGTAATCAATTCCATTCTCCTCTCCAAAATAGGGCCCCCTTGTGGTGTGACAGGTTCTGTGGAAACACACACAAGGTAGAGACACACTCTGGAGAGTCCATGTAACGCTTCCAGTCGTATGAGTTCAGAGGTCTAAGGATGTGAAAAATCTCAGACGTACAACCAGCAAAGAGGACGAGAAGGAGGGCTATGAACTGTGAGAAGACCACTAAACTCAAACGCCACATGTACATTGAAAGAGTTACTGGGTGGTATAATTATCCCCCCTCAAGCTGGGACTACACTATAAGAAATCGGGGAGTCAAAATCTGCATTCCTCATTTTGCAAAGAAATGTACTTTGAGGTTTAGCCAAAGCTAATATGAGGTCTCAGCAGTCCAGACTGATGTTTGACAAACTGACAAATTGGGTCTCTTCCACAGTTTTCTTGCTGAGCTGCAGCAGCACTATCTGTCCTGCTGGCTGCGTGTCCATGGCAGGACATGACATCAGCAATAATTCTACATGAAACAACCAAGACAAAGACAGCCAACAATTAAATAATGCACTTTTAAGACTGACCCGTGGGCAAAGTATTCGTTGAACTCCTGACACAGTCTGTGGGCCAGCTCTCTCTTCCCGCAGCCTTGAGGACCGGTCAGAACCAGCATAGGATACGGAGAGTCCGCACTGGGCAAAGTGCTGCTTGGAGAGGCACACACACAGGTTTCTAATAAACTTAAGCCTTACACGTACATCCTCTCAAACCATAGATGAGCAAGACTAAAGTTTATTAAACCGTGAAGCCAGAGCACAAACTTCTCGAGTCATGAAAGCCACTCCTACAGTCGATATAAACGGGAGCCTTGTGGGCAATGTGGATATGCTCTTTCTAGGCAGCACAGAGGAGAGTGGTAAATTGACTATAGCTGCAGCATTTTATTTGCTGATGATGGATGTTTTCAAAAAAGTGCTGACGCATGCACTCATTTTCTTCTTTTAGGGAGTAGATAACATGAGCACCACAGAAACACTGCAGATAAAATGCGGCTCATGTTTGACTTTCTTGATTTTGCAAGATTTTTATGATTATGACAAATCAACACATTGGATCAACCTTCAACTTCAAAGCTCATTTCCTAGAGAGCACTTCAGTGTTTCCCATCACCTCTGTCAACATTATTATCAGACCACTGGCTGGTTTTCTCTTAAGCTTTGCTTTTGGGAGCAAGGCACATGAGCATTCAGAGGTAATCTATTACATATCACACAATACAGTATATTTGTACTAACCTGTCATAGACCACCTGGGGCTGCATCAACTGATACACCAGGTGGGTCATGTGATCCCGGGCTGCCACCACATCCAAAGGAGGGTCATACTTGTTTACTGATGACACCTGGGATTTAAGGTTAGTAATCAAGTGTCACAAAAAGCGAGCTATCCCACATGCATGGAAAACATTAACAGCTGATTTAGGTTCGTGGCACTCATTCCTGCTTTGTGAAATTAAACATGGAGGTCAGCCATGTTGAGACACCATGTTTGTGCTGTTAGACTGCAACATTCATCTGGTTTGTATTCGTACCTTTTCTTCAGCAGTGACCTTCTCTTGGTCCAGCACAGTCAGGTGTTGAAGGAGGAAGATGACCGCCAGTCTGTAATCAGGTTGCTCCTGCCAATGTACATTCACATGGCATATATTATAAAGACATAATGAGGAATCTAGACTCAAAGCACAAACTTTTTCTGTTCATGGTCGCATGCGATGGTCAGTAAAAGATTGGATTACCTGCACAGGGTTTTCCAGCAGGTTGAGGTCCCTCAACAGGAAAAGATCATGAATGTGTTTGCACTCCTTAATTTCACTAATCTGAAACAAAAAAACACAGATTTATTGGGTAGAGTGCCATGTAATGGTTTATTTGTAGTCATCGAAATAAGAAACTTGTTGAGCATGGAAGGTCATTCTCAACTGACCAGATTTAATTGCTGTATTGGAGTGTACTCGTACTGGAGTCCGTTTTGGGGACATTTCAGAATGTGTTAAAACTCTGGGCTGTATTTGTGATGGTATAATTTAACTCATTCACCTGCACCTGGACTTTCAAACTGGCCAGTCTACAAAAAAATCCATGGCACAGAGGTGTAAAATGGTGACAGGTTTTGGAGCTGAAACAGCCATGTGTCCAGCTGAAATGTTCTCAAACATGTACCTACTCTTTTAGGATTTAAAGAGAATTTCCAGCACCGCAGCTCAATGTCTGTGCGGTACATGGATTTCTTTATTCTGAAGTAATGCTTTTAAGAAAAGCTGTGGTGCAAATTTACATTCATTTTTGAATTTTAATCTCATAAAGAGCTTGGATCCCATGTAAGAATTAGGCTGACATATTTATGCTGTTCTCTCAGACTAATACCAGGTTTTTCTCTAGATTGATGGAGCCCAGGAGGTGGAGATTCTGGAGACCAGACAGACTGCTGATGCTGTTCAGAGACAAGTCGAGAACCTGCAGATTCTTCAGATTCTCCAACCCTTCAATCCTCTCCAGCTGGTTCCCCCTCTGGACGCAGACAGGAAAGACGTATTTTAAGAGACAAGTGCGTGATATTCATGAATATGCATGCATGCATAAGTGGCTTCCAACCCACAGTCCTACTTCATATACAGTCAATGATTCCCACAGATAAATATTAAGGACACGCCATGGTCGCTCTGCAGGGTGTGTGAACTTTCTTTCCCCTCAGTGCTGAGTTGAGTGGCAGGCCTGCCTCTCTCTGCTAAATCCTGACAGGTGAGGACTGACAGCCAAACAGCTGGTGAGGTGCTAGCACAGCACGCTAACCAACGGAAGAACCAGACCTGGGCATTCCTCCCTTGTCAGGGTCCCCAGCCTGCTTCTCACTCCATTCCACCAACTAAAGTTGTTATCTAGCCGTCTGGCCACACCTCACCCTGCTCTTGCCAAGCATGTTGCCTGGCAGAGGGCTGCTGTCAGCGGGGGTGGGTGACTGCGCTGGTCCCCTGAAGCTCTAGGTCGGTGCTGTGATGGGCTGTGAAACAGGCTGGCTGACAGGGCTGTGCTGTTTAGGGAGGCAGCATGTGAGGAAGAGGGTCAGGGATGGGATTAGATGGATGCTGGACGGACAAGGTGTGTGTGTGTGTGTGTGTGTGTGTGTGTGTGTGTGTGTGTGTGTGTGTGTGTGTGTGTGTGTGTGTGTGTGTGTGTGTGTGTGTGTGTGTGTGTGTGTGCGCGCGCATATGTGCTGAACTTGGTCCAGGCTCACTCAAACACCAGCTGCTGGTCCCAAAGCAAAGCTACAGACAGGGGCAGACAGAGCCAGACCGATGGCTGCTGACAATGAGGAAACACTGATAAAGGACAGAACATCCATGTGCACACACACACAAGTAGAAAGAGAGAGAGGGAGAGAGAGCGAGAGAGAGAGAGAGAGAGAGAGAGAGAGAGAGAGAGAGAGAGAGAGAGAGAGAGAGAGAGAAAAGGCCTGCTGTTGGACCATATGGTGATTCTCGAACAGGGGGCCAAGGTTTTAGTGAATGTAAAAATGGGGCCAAAAACAGAGACATAAAGACAAAGACAGAGGGGAGAGGACAGAAAGACAAACGGAAATAGGTGAAATTTAGCATATGTGAGGTAAAAGACATGCAATAAGAGAGATCACTACTACTGTGTGTGTGTGAGAGAGAGAGAGAGAGAGAGAGAGAGAGAGGGTGTGTGGGTGTAGATACTAGACAACACATGGAGGGAAACAACCTCCTGTGAAGCAATGCCATACATGTAAATGGAAGTATTGCCAAGCAACGGCAAAGAAAGACAAATGAGACGTCCGCTTGTCAGTATGAGCTTGAACGTTTGAATGTTCACGTGTGCGTATGTATGTACACTCTGTGTGTCATATCTCTGACTGTAATAGAGTAGGACCTACGAGGCAGAGGTGCGTGAGAGGCAGACCGTCCAGGCCGCTGATCCTCAAGATCTTGTTATGTGCCAGGCTGAGATGGGTGAGCTTGCAACATTGCTCAAGACCGCTGATCTCACTGAAACTGTTGTCTGAGAGCGGGCGTGTTAGGAATAACACACAAGGGGAAAAGGCTGCCAAACATCAGTGTATTTCTGTAGACATTGTAATGCATAGGTACAGAAAGAAGCTATAGGGGATTTGAAAAAAGACAAAGACAAAGAAAGCACGTATGTGAGTTCACATGGATGAATGTAAATGTCTAACAACAAGGATACAGGCAAGATCCAGTTTGCTAAGCGACGAATAGGCCGACAAGTCCTTCATTTCTGTCATACGGTTATGGGAGAAATTGACTTCCTGAAAAAAAAAAGGCAGCACACTATTAACCAAAGTCATGAAAGCCTTCAGTACATGTCACTGAAGAAATTCTTCGCCTAAATCCATAGAGTATGGGAAAGAATTTTCAGTTTGCTGAAGTTCACTGTCATTCAAGGGCAGTTAATGCCTTGTAAGCATATTCAAAGTGACTACAGATGGGCTATGGAAATCCAGGCCTATCTTGAGGGAATAACAGGAGAGGAGCCCAAGCCAACAATCAAATGTGGTCTTATCCTGTCAGTTCAAGGTCCTACATTACCTTTAGATTCTTGGGTGGCTGGAATCCAAAAAAGGTGGAGATTTCGTTGTGAGAAGCGTCAAGGATGACGAGGTACGGCATGCAGCTCACACAGGATAAATCTGGCAGTTGAGAAAAGTTAGAAAAATAAAAAAAAACTACTCAACTGTGAATAATTTAAGTCTTGATTACATCTTCAAGGTCACTGAATTCATCTAATAATGAAACGTCACCTTTGATTTTGTTGTGTGGCAGTTCCAGCTTTTGAAGATGGACATAATTGCATAAAACAGAGATGTCACTGAGATTGTGACTCTAGAGTAGAGAAAAATACAACCTTAGTTAAACTTAGCCTCAAAATTAAATGACCAAGAGATCGGTCACCACAACAAGAACACGACACAGTGCTGAGGTAAACTGATTTGTCAGGAAAGGCTTCATCTCGACAAATCTGACAGGCAAGTCAGATGTTGAAAGCCATTTAATGTCATTTATAAATGATGTCTGTGTGTCTTACAGGCAGAGACAGGTGGTGGTACAAGTGTTGCAGCCCAGTGCCAAAGCGTCCAAGGTTGGACACACAGCTGGACACCATCTCAGCAGTTAAAACTCCACCCTTCTGGAAACATACACAGGATATACTTCAGTGTTTGAATACAGCAGTGACGCTTGCATGTGCAGCCGTGAACTGTAGGGATCCCTGCACTAACAACACATGCACAGAGTCTGAAGACCATTAAAAGCATCACTTACTGCTCACAGCTTCCTGCCCCGCAAAGCACACATGCACATATTCATGCAGTACACACACACACACACACACACACACACACACACACACACACACACACACTTGCTTACAAATGATGCACACCACTCTAATTGCGCTTAACGCCGCTACCGCAAATTGAAAATTAATCAACCATTTGACCTTGCTGTGTTGTTTTATTTCCCCAGACCTCTTGTGCAAGGTTACCTGCTTTACCTGTTGCACAACGGAACAAATATGGAGGTTTATTCAAACTGCTCCATTAATATACAGTCACTCTGCGTTTTTTGATTCCACTTTGGTGCAATTACACATGACAGCTTAATTTTTTTTGGACATGCTCAAAACGATAGAATGAAAGAAACGGAAACAAAAAAAAAACTTTACTCCTAATAAGTATGAAGACACATTACATGCAGTTAGTTACCAGCTAAGGTGTCCAGCTCCTTACCTCCATCTCTGTTTTCTTCTGGCTCAACGCGGCTGGGAGCCTGAGCAAAGGGAGCGTCACTGAGAGACCCTGGGGGGCAGCAGCTAGAGTAACGCCGAGGAAAACTGTTCACTCTTTTTTCCTTTCATTATTGAATAATCAAAAACTTGGCGACTACAGACTGACTTATAATGAGGCAAAGTGGCGACTTTTTGATTAAAAAAAGGTCTAACTTTCCGTCTTCTGGCTAGCTAGTAAGTTAGCTTTTCACAAGAAGCGTACACCGTCGTCGCTAGGCAACGCTAAGACAAGTGAGCGGTGAAAGGAATTGTGGGTGATGTAGTTACCTGTTCCCAACAGCGACAGTGGCACACAGTGAGCAGGTGTTCAAAAGACAGGGGAGAAGGCAGAACCCTGGAAGGTGAGAGGAAAACAAATCCAGAACCTAACGTAGCTGTGAGTGCTGTTAACAGCCTTAGTGACTTAGGTGAGCGAGACAATTAAAAGAGAAATGAAAATCATCCACAGATTTCACATTAGGAGCCTTGTTTACACCATTTACTTGACATACATCCCCAAAGGCAACAAAACGCACAAAAACTAAGTGCGTGATAAGGACTAAAAGTTTACCAGGACTAAAAAATGTTTAAAAACAATTGTAATATTTGACCTATTTATGATTTCCAATGTATATTTCTCTTAGTTAAAAATAAATAAATGTCGCCATTTAACACTAAAATGATTAACAAGCATTACTGACATATTCAGAGATTTAGTTTTTTAACGACCCATCAATCAACATGTGACTACTAAGGTTTCCAGCTGTACATTTTAAATTTCAGTTGCTGGGTCACACTTTTGTTCAGTACTCCATTGACTGTAGACACAACTGGGCTAATAACACTGCCTGGCTTTGCAAATATCACACTGTGCCAAAAAAAAAAAAAAAAAAAAAAATCCAACAGACACGGATTTATGTCAACAGAACAAGCCTTCAGGTGGCATGTTGTCTGTGTTTATTTTTCTGATTCCAATATGCTGCACTCTGGCACTTCATGCTTCAAACCATGTCACACATCACACCTGTCAGGTAAAGTACATCCTCTAGTGCTGGTTTCAGATCCGTCTCACTCGTATGATATAAGGCAGTAACATCCCGGGTGCATCAAAACAGTGATGGACTGTGCTGTCATGTGTGAAAGAGGTGTTACTGCATGCACGAACTCTTGTCAGCTGTAATTCCCCCAGTGGAAAATATGACTCTTACGCAACCACACAAGGAACAACACTGCACAAAATACACAAAACCAGACGGGAATTTGAAGCATTTATTTTTTCAGCGTATTAGCGTATGCACTGACAAATCATGTGTGCTTGATTTAGAGTAGGTTCAGAGCATTTGTGACATGCTACTCGTGTTTAAACTTGTTCAAGACTGACACACTTTGATGTCTAGAATTCAATACATTCTTACTTGAAAGACAGACATTAATGGAACAGATGTGTGAAATAAAGGTCCACTGCAAAGAAGAGCAGATGAGCTGAGTTTTGCCTCCGAGTAAAAAAAAAAAAAAAAAAAAAACTTTTATTCAATTTTACATGTTTCTCACATTAATAAAATGCATGGGCAGCAGGAGTGGTTCGCACTTACAGATATGGAGTACACCCAATACATAAGCCTTCTGGACTTTTATGGGTTATGTGTGCACAGTGTGATAACAGCCAGTTAACATTGTATTAAATCTTCCCATGTATAACATTACCAAAGTGGCTCTGAAGTGAACAGCTGAATGAGCAGATTTTAGATTTTACACCAAGTGTACGTTTCAGAGTGGTAGGCGAGCCCCTGAGCAGCTCCGCGGTTGTTTTCCCATCGATCCCAGCCTATGTGTCATTATGATGGATTGCTCTGTGGGCTTCAGGGAGACCAGCGCCGGGCCTGCTGTATTGACAAGGCTCCCATTCCCCTCTCCTCCCCTCGTTAAGTACTTCTCTCCCAAGTTAATGAACTAAAAACATGGAGGGTTGCAGGGAGGGGAATGATTTGTGATCGCCTCTTGAGTTTATATGTTTAGCTCACTTTAAAAGACTTGAGCACATGTAGTGGGGACAACAAAATAAAGATCCAGAATTGCACCGTTTCTGTTTATAGAGCTAGTAAGGCTAATGAAATGTATTCCCACACATATTATTTAACACAGTAAGTGCAAGTCATTCCACTGTGGAAGGATGAAACTGAAATCAGCAAAAATATCTTCATTACTGAGTCTCTTCTGCCTAATGTGTACAAAAAAATGAATCAACTCACAACTTTCAACACCAGCCGCGCAAGTTTACAGCGCAAACTATAAGAAAACAGATAAACAGATTTTTAACAGCCATAGATACGATACAATTCTCAGCTAGGGAGATCTTTGGGGACCAACCCAAATTGGCAGCAGGCGGAAGATGTGGCCTCATTCAGACGGTCTAATCTGGCATCTGTTATTGCAGACAGAATCAGTGGGCCCATGGGGCTGCCAGGAGAGAAGAGCTAGAGGTGTAATTGAGAGCAGCAGTTTAGATCTAATAGGAAAATGAGATGAGATGGGGCCGAAGTTTGGGTGAGTGTTTGGGTGAGACAATCGTCTTTTATCTGGAGCTGGAGTCATGGTGAGTGGGGGACCGCTGGAGCGCGAGTGTTGCATTTGTTCAGTCTTTTAAAAAGTGTAAATGGACAATATGGGTTATCTTATGACATAGATACATGGCCAAGTAGACTTGCAAAGTTTGCAGCGGCGCTGGTTGTCACCTCAATTCCCAATTAGAGTGAGTCAGTGCTGCACTTGTGTTACTGTATATGTATATATATATATATACATGCCCAGAAATAGAATAGAGTACATCTGTGTCAACCCTTGATTACAATGAGTTTCATCACATCAGGGAAGAGAAGACACACTCTCCATCAACAGATTTGACACACATTATGATCTAGGTCTGGAGCAAGCCTCTATTTCAGTGTTTTCTGACCCAATTCTTCAATATCTCCTGTACTGCATGTTTTTTGCTCTCTCAGTCCTCACTCTTGCATACATGACCCAAATATCTGCAGCATGTGTTCCTGCAAGACAGATCTGAGGGAGCTGAAACAACAAAGTGTAGGTGCTGTAGATTGGTGACTGGGAAACACACTGTTATTCTGTTTCACTGCTTAACTTTATCTGATTTCCAGGCGACTCAACCCCCCCCTCTGGACCCGGTCTTGTTTTATCTTTACACGGTCGTGATCTTCTTGTCCTTAGTGGCCTGTTTGATGGCGGCCTGCTCGCAGATGATCTCCTTCAGCCTCTGCAGCCGGATGTTTTGGGTGCCCAGGTCCCCTACACCCGTCTGGCTGCGATGGAGCAAGGACAGGGCATTGATGTACTCCAGCTCCGTGTAGCGAACGCCCTGGTCCACGACCAGATTCAGCAGCTCATCTGCAGTGTTGTACAGCATCTCGTAGTACTGCCTGGATGGAGAGATATGAGGAATGAAGTGAGAGGGAGGAAATGACAGGGGGGTTATGCATGAAGAAAATGAGTCGAGGAGAGAAAATTAGGAAGGATAGAAAATTGAGGGGAAGCGGGGTAGAGAAAGAAAAAAGTTAATAACACTTTATATTCCTCTGTTTTGCATTTTTCCAGCGCCGAATCAAAAGGAGCAACAACAACAACAAAGGGAAAACACAAAAGCCAAACTATCTGCTGTTGCTGTCAAGCCCAATTTCCTTATAAAGGACTTCAAGGACCTCACCCTGCCGCCACCGGGAGCTGGAGGCAGAGGGAAAACATTCACCGGCTGCAAACTACTGAGGCCGCTTTAATGAAACGCTGTTGACAGAGCCAAAAGAGGAAAGAGGTGTGTGTAGAATTAATAGCTCTTTAAACTGGACTTCATGCCACAATGGGCCATTTGAAACAGACCATGAAGTACATACTGATAAAGAAGGGGCACAAAGGAAGAGTGAGGATTTGTGAAGAACACACACTTCCCACTGGTGACTAAAACATCAGACATAAAGGTCAAATGTAGCAGACAGACGTGTATTTGTTTTCATGTATGTTGTCTGTACTTGCTTTTTACTGAATATTTAGAGGTCGACCTCCTGTGTGTGCGAGCATAGGATGTAATATTCATTAGAACCAATTAACGAAGAAGTGGACAATGTTTGTCTATAAATATGGATTCTAGTAAGAAGGTAACTTGTCATAAACATAATTTACACATTCCTGTGCAGAAAGCACGGCTGCAGGTAAGTTAATGCACAGAAGAATGTCAGGATGCAGGACAATTTCTCTTTGCTCGGGGGCAAAACAGTGAAATACCTATGAGAGCGTGTGTGTGTGTGTGTGTGTAGGTGGAGGGGTTGTGCTGGCCGCTCTCAAAAACAAACAGGAACAGCAAAATGCAGTCACACACTAGAATAGATTGCACCGCTATCCGCCCCAGGCTATGGGACAAATCCCATTCTCTCAAGAGACACTAAATGTTACACTTCCATCCAATACTGCAGCTGTAGATACAGTCAGAGCAAGAGGACGAGAGGTGAGCTCCATCTACACCGCACGACGACACGTTCTGCATTTTTTGCTAATTATTTTCTTTATCTGTGCAAAACCAAAATGGGAATGAATTTACAGATGCAACAATGCTAGAAAAGGACAGACAGACAGGGTGACGTACAGAACCTGGCATGAAACAAAACAAACAAGGATGAAATAATAGGCAGGATAATTAACATCATGCAGTTAGAGTGACTCAGAGAGTAATTATTGACTATTTTAATGGATACCTGTTAAATATGGCACACGTGTTGAATGTGTGTCTGGGAGAGAAAAAAAATAATGCTTGATTGAAAAACAAATGCATAATCAGTAGGTAGGTAATAATAAGGGAAGCATTAGAACAACTACCTAAATAAATAGCTGGTAATTGATATTTTGAAATGTCAGTTATTGTTATAAGTTATGAACTGACGTCAGTGCCCCGACTTCAGGGGGAGGTTGTGTGTGCGTGTCTGTGTGTAACGAGAAGTGCTGACGTGTGGTGGAGAGAGAAAGAAGGATACAGTGTTAGCGTTACAGGGATAACCAATGTGATGTAACCACTAATAACATAATAATAATAATTACATGATAATGATAATAATTCTAATAATAAATAAAGTGGTTCTTATACACAATACAGTGAGATAAGAACCATTATGATAATCACGATGAGATTCATATTACAATTAGGAATGAGGCCAGATCAAGAAATAAGACAGGTGAGCGAGAGGCCGCCCAACAGGCCTGACGTTCGTACTGTGTAGAAACAGATGGAAACCAGTGGAGGCCTGGAGTGGGAGGAAAAACAATGCTTAAACACAGAAGCACTGTTTGCATTGGTTAGTATGACAGTATGACACTTATCCTTCCCCTCAGAAGATTTAACAGTGAAGGTGTTTTTGAGGGAGGACTGAGGCTGCTGCTGCTCCGCTAACATCCCGCTGCACCTTGTGCAGACACAGTGATGTGACTTCCTGTCTCACTAGAGCAGCAATATATGTATTTTAATGAGCTTGTCTTGTCTTGTCTGTGTGACACTGAGTACGATCTGAAAAATGGGCTGAAGAAGCTGCCTTTCCTCGCATAAGCTGCCCACCTTGGCCAAGGGCGGATGTCAGTCACTCATCAGCAGCGGCTCCTGCTGCTTTCTGAGCACAGCTGTTCAGTCTGTAGCTCTGACGTGGCTGAAGGAAGGCCTTGGAGGTGTTAAGTCCACCTGTTGTCAAATCATTTTTACGTGACAGCAGAGAAAAAGTGATTTCTAATTATGTCCATCAGAGCATCTCTGTTGTGCCAGAGGAAGATGAAAGTAAATGGATTCAAATCTTTTCTGATATGGTGCAGTAAAAAGACACTTTGCTAAGAAAAGATATTTTTATCTCATTTGTTGAGCACCTCCACCCATCCAAGACCCATTCGCTTCTTGAGATGATCATTTTCGATGCTAACGAGGCGCTAATGAGCACTCTGGGAGCTTCTGCTCCTAGGTGTTTTATGTGCCGTCATTTTGGAGATTCAACAGTAAAAAAGATGAGGGGCGCAATGAATGAGATGGAGATGGAGAGATACAAAGAGAGGGAGAAAGAGTGACGACTGAGGAGATGAGTGAGGAAGAGAGGTGCATAATATCTGTTTTTTTGGCCTTCCCCGTACAAGTAATGCCCTTGGCCATCGAAGCATTTGCATTCTGCCTCACTCTCCATCCTGCTCTCAATTTCTCTCCAAGGTCTTGTTCATTTTTCCATCTCTGAGCTCATTTCATGAAAAAGCTTGTCAATATTGATGAGGGTCACACTGGTTCGCTCCTTAACCGGGGGCGAGGCAGAAGACAGGGGGAAAAAGATGGATCCCACTTGTGGTTTTACCTCATCATGAAATGTGAAGCGCACCTGTGTGTTTGTCGTTGTTGTGTCTACACATTAGTGCCCTTAAATGTGTCTATTTGTATCTGTTTCTATGTGCACAGTTTGTGTTTAAGCGTAAGCTGCAGCAGAACGCCGGCTCGAAAGCATTACCATTTCATTCCCAGCGATTACCTGCATGAGCGAGGCAGACCTTCTCGTTAAATGACGGAATGGGAAAAACACATAGAGCCACAAAGAAAACACACATTTCTTTTGTTGAGGGAAGAAGCTTTGAACAGAAGGCTTGCCTCTCTCAAACAGCCATCCTTGACTCTCAATGGGAAACAGCTTTGCAGAGGAAAGCAACTGTTGATGTTGAACAGAGCAACAGAGTAGAACCTGCACCTCACTACCTGAGACTGACTCATTTTAACTCCCTAAAGGGGCATAATTATCCGTGCAGTCGATGTGTGTTAAATACTTGAGTATACAGTTTGTTTTTCAGTCCTGCAGTTATTTGCCATGCTATGATTGGAGAGTCTACAGTAAATTGGCTGTTGGCGTGAATTTGAGTGTGTCTGTGCCTGTGATAGAGCGCTGATCTGTGCTAGGTGTCCAATGTGAGCTCGGACAGGCTGTGGGGATTGTGTATAAATAATGACGGACAGAGATTAAAACATAAAAAAGCATCTTGGTCCAAGGACGAATTATGTCCAAATCGTCGCTGCTGAATTTGTGTCGGCTGACTGACTGACTGACAACTGTTAAGACTCAGCTCCCTCTTTCAATTAAGAAAACCCGTCTGGTAGACTAGTAAGTTATGCACACTGTGGGAAATTAACAACAAACATCACTGATGAAAACTGAAATTATGACTGTGACCATTATTCAGTTTGGACTTTTTTTCCAGTCAAAAAAAGTCTGATAAAATAGTAAAAGTGGCTGGAAAGCTTTGGAATCCATCTGTTGATGCAGCAGTCGTCAGGTGGAAATAAAACATATCGCATCAGTGCTGTTAAAGAGAGCACGGTGGAACAAGTGGTAACCCTGTCACCTTACAGCTAGAAGGTCCCGGTTCGAATCCCGCTGTGGGCGCTGGTGGCGTGTCCTCCACCATGTCTTCAGTGCCTGCTGCTCGAGGAAAAAGGGGCCTTTCTGTGTGGAGTTTGCATGTTCTCCCCGGGTTCCCGCGGGGTTTCCTCCTTAATAACCCCCACTAAAAACATGCAAGAAGATCACCACCTGACCAATGGTGACGAAAAGGATGGGTCCCCGGGTGCCGCTGTCGGCTGGCAGCCCACCGTTCCTGGTCTGCCGCGGAGGAACGACGGACCAAGATGGGTCAAATGCAGAGAATTAATTTCACATAAGCATGGCGTGTGTGCATGTAGTGCATTGCATTGTTGTGTGTGATTAATAAAGGACAATTTCTTCTTTCTTCTTCCTCTTCTTCTTCTTCTTCTTCTTCTTCTACAGCACAATAGCAACTATATTTCACTTGGCAGTGATGCATTTAGGACAAATCCCACACAGGACTGGTTAAAAGCAGATCTACTGACATTCATTTCTAACTGATGGCGGGGTGCTGAATCCACTGTGCAGTGTCTTTCTGTGGCGCCTCATATCAAAAGAGAAAAGCTGCACCCACAGGACGACGGTGTGCACGACTGTCAGCTGGCTGTGTGTGCGTGTGTGTGTGTCGGAGTTGTGAGGACAGCTGGCAATCTGGCCTCTGTTCAATACAAAGGGGAGGGGGCCGGTTCAGTCAGGGAACGTGTAAGTGTTTGTGTGTAACTGTGTGTGCATCCGTCTTTGTATGTGCCTGAGTGATGCATCTTAGTGTGAGCTGAAAACACTTTCAAACAGTTCATTACCCAAGCAGTTGGAAAGCCATTTGCCAAACAGGGTAAGGGGCTGTTAATAAGATTAAAATCTCTCGGCACCCCACCATCAAGAAAGAACCCCCAGTGACACACCCACACTGACACACAAACACACACTTCTTTTTATCGCTTAAAGATACAGATATTTAATGAAACCTGCATTCTGCTTTTTCCCCACAAATCCAAAGCTAAGTGTTTTGTTTGCTTTCTTCCTTAAAGTCTTTATTAACTGTCGTCAGTCGCCTTCTCTCTCTCGACACACACATACTAATTTTACCAATTTTCACCTGCTTCCCCCCACAGTCCCATCTGTAAGAGCACTGCTTTAGTAATCAGCACATGCGTGTGTGCGTCAACATGCCTCCATGGTGTGCTTTCTATTAAATTTTAATTAGCAGCTCCCACCCTCCCTTTCCCCGTGTACAAAGAATATTAAAGAAATTTATGATGCGTGGATGCAGCGTCGGACAGACAGATATGTATGTCAATGAGAGAGAGAGAGAGAGAGAGAGAGAGAGAGAGAGAGAGAGACATGGAGGAAAAGCAGGAGAGCGGGAGGAAAAAGACAAAGACGGAGACGAAAAGCGAGAGAAAAACAAGAATCAGCACAATTCATTCCACCCTCATTTCCAGCGTGTACAATATTAAGGCCATTACAGGCTGCCTCTGTCAGCGCGTTTGGAACAACACATTAGTTAGTGAGGGCGAGATGAGGTGAAGAAGGAGGAGAATGGATGAGAGACCTCTCCGTCAGCTGGAACTAAGACTTGTTGCTGCAGTAACAGAAACCCGGACTACTGGCACAAACAAGAGAGCTTCTGATTGAATTCTTCTCTTTTTTTAACCCTCACTTTAACAGTATGCCCACACTTCATTTGCTTTTAACATCCCAAAGCAGCATTTTTTGAAAACGGTCCCCACTTTCAAAAACCAACCTCGCATTTTAGGGCAAAAACAATCAGTTGAGCCTGATCGGGGAGCCGTGCGGCAGTGAAGGCTTTAAACTTTAACATCTTTCTGTTGCCTAATGTGATCACTCACTTCCGACGTCAGCTCAGCCAATCGCACGATGCAGCTGCTGTCATTAAGCTAGACGTTTCTACGGATGGCCAGCTTGGTGGTCATAGAACAGCAGGTAGGATAGCAGCTGGTTAATGTGGCACCCCTCAAGAAGAGGCATTCAGGTGTGGACAGCTTGCTTCTCTTCTCCATGTAAAGCTACAAGCCAAGTAGCTTTCAGTGCACTATCACTTCTCACATGTCTTTGAGCTCTGATTATCTCTCACTGCTGTGTGTCTGGAAAAGCATGTTGCATTCCCACAAGTATTGTTTACGAAGCACCCCAGGTTGGTGGAATCAGGGTCATGTGGCAATTGGCAACTGTCCCGATCAGTCTTAGCTGTGGCATAACTGCACTTTTAACAGGGCCTCTGATATGATGGCTAAGATGTTTATTCTTCTGCTTTGTTTAATACGTAATATGAAAAATGCACTTAATGTAAATGTCGTTTTACGTGATGAAAAGTGCATATAAATGTAAAAACCTTACATTAAGAAGACAGATCTTTGCAAAAATTCACGTCATTTTCACATGGTACTCCTAATGTCTTCTTCAGTCTCTCCCTGCCCTCCCTCTGTCTCCCTCTCTCCCTCCAAAGCTGTCCAACTGTCTTTCCTCGGGTAATGAGGAAAGGTCTGCAGAGACACTGAGACTAAAGCTTCATCAGCAAAGACCAGTCCCATCATGCTGCGCCTGACAACAAGCACACAAACACACATACACACACTCTGACTGGCTTCATCAGCAAAGGCCAGCGTCATCCCCCCCCCCCCCCCCCCCCCCACACACACACTGCATGAATAGACAGGCTTCATCAGCAAAGACCAGCCTCATCATACTGCCTCTTGTGCATGCACACACACAAAACAGCAGAGGACGGGAGGGGCTGGGAGGAGGAGGGAAGAGAGAGAGTAACAATTCAGCAGAGGCAGTGCAGGTGGTTGGACGGTAGCACAGAAAGAAAAAGACAGGGGGAGAAAAATGAAGAAGAAGCAACTGAGAGAGGAGGAAGAGAGAGATAAAGAGAGAGACACAAGGTGACAGGAAGGGAGACAGAAGCCGAGCGAAGTGACAGTGTACTGAAGCCAGGCCTAAATACAAACAGTTTTATCTGTTGACACCCACTACCTCCTGACACGGCCGTCAACTGTACTTATTACCACATTCTCTGTAGACACACCAGCCTGTCACCTCGACACACACACGAGGATTTAGACACGCACACAAACACACAAAACCAAAGACGGTTTATTTGCTGATGCGCACACACCGGACCTTGGAGGCTGGGGCGGTACACTTCGGGACAACACATGGTACACAAGGCTCTTGTGCAATTCACACATGTACGCCCGCACACAGTAGTAATTTCCAGTAGCAGACAGGTGGGTGCGATGGGCTGAACTCTGGGGCATCTCCACAGCGAGCCTGTCAGACTGGTGTTTAGCCTAGCTACGGGCTAAGGGGGCTTGCAAGTTAGCTATGAATGTTATGACAGCCCTGCAACCCGCCTACACGGGTCACTGGGCAGCTCAGAGCTCCTCTGTATGTGTGTTTGTGCTAGCGACAGCGTGTTACGAGTTTGTCATGTCTCAGTTTGCGTCTGGAAAAAAACATACCCTAAAACGCTGCCGCGCCACACAAGATACAAGATATGTACACAGACAAACAGGTTAACGTTTATTTACATTTACCTTTGGTGCAGCACATTCGTGTGCACTCACACTGTTGTGTTAATCATGCTGTGGTGTGTGTGGTGCCTGTGTTTTCAGGAGGTGCGAAAATTAGAAAAATACACCTGTGTGTGTATTCGCAGTCACACACAAGTTTTTTAATGATTATAGGCTTTTTCAGTCAGTGGAGATCGTTCAAGTCCTCAGCTTCATGACATTAAGACAGTCAGTCCTTAAGCTTTCCTGATCTGAGACCAGCGGAAACGATTAGTCCATTAGCCAGTCGGCGGAAAACTAAGCAGCAATTCAGCATCAGGACACGTGTACAGCAGAATGGAACTTGATGAGAGGGGAAAAATGTAGAAAAAACATTTTAAATACATATTTTTAAAGGCTTTAAGGTCACTCGCTAGCTTAGCTGCTTAGCAAACAACATGTACCTGGATTTTGAATCTGAGTGAAAGCTAATTATGTTAGATCTCCATTTCAGGTTACTAAATCTGCTGCCAAGCAAAGTAAGTCCAAAATTTCTCCTAGGCTGGAGTGGACTGTTGCCAGGCAACACAAAAGTTTTTAAAAGTTTTGTTGTTGTGTTTTCTTTGTAACGATTATGGCTCCTGGGCTTTTCAAAATAAAAGTTGCCGACAACATCATGGTTATCACCAGAGAGAGAGGTGAACATATGGACAGTGAGAGGTGACCAATGGAGTCGCAAGGTCGAGGGCACAGTCTTTCTCTCTCTCTCTCTTTCTCTCTCTCACACACACACACACACACACACACACACACACACACACACACACACACACACACACACACACACACACACACACACACACACACACACAGACTTCCATTTCCTGGAGACTTACCCTAACCTTAACCCCAGTCTACATCCTAAAATTTAATGATTTACTTGTGACTGTGTAAACAGATTTATGTCCCCACAACATGGGCACACACACACACACACACTACACACAGATGTGACAAACAGTCACACACAGTTCTGCAGAAATAGGACCGAGCCCCTGAACTGTTTCTGAGCAGATGGTCTGTGTGTGTCCACTTGTGTGTTAGAGTTTCGGTGTGTGTGACCTTGACCCAGGAGCTGATATTGCTGCCAAACTTCTGACTGAGAGACAAGAGAGCGCCAAAGGAACTTGCAATACAAACACACACACACACTCACTCACTCGCACACACATATTGGAGTTTTAACACCCTGTGCAACCTTAACAATTGACATACTGTAGGTTTGCACAGCATCATACTGTATATAATCTGGCCTCAGCCACAAGGTGGCACTGTTTCCACATCCTTCTTCACAGTCTTGGAGAGAGAGGAGTGAGAGTGTGTGTGAGAGAGAAATGGTGTGTGCGTGTGTGTGTGTGTGTGTGTGTGTGTGTGTGCGTCCATGAGTTCTGCAGTGCTGGTTATCGGGCCTCTCCTTAGTTTTAACTCAGATCAATGGTTATTACTGTGCCCTTGTCCAGGCCTCTCTCGCCTCTCCCTTTCCCACACAGGCACAAAGATGCAAAAAAACAAAACAGCCACCCCCCCCCCCCCCCCCCCCCACACACACACACACACACACACACAGACACACACATAAACACACACACAGACACACACACACATGCTGAACTCACGAAGGAACATTAAACTACATGGGCACACAGGCAAGCGTCTGCAGCCTTCCTCAAAGGCAAGCTTCCTGCTGTGATCACTTCCTTTCCTCATTTCACTCTTGTTTCTCCACAGGTGGTAATAAAAAATACTGATGAATATTCTGCTTTTAGCCCGTCTTCTTCACGCTGCTTTTCACTGCTGATTCTGGTTGGCCAGTATCAGTTTTCTCAACACCTTTACAACAAAACTCTTGATGCAAATGCTTTACTTTTATCTTTAAATATCTATGACATTCAGAGGATTCAGCTGCTTAATGATTTACTTTGTCTGTCAGGGACATTTGTTGCTGACAATCTTTGAAATTCTTTATATTTGTGCGACTTTTAAACTGCACTTCCTCATTAAAAAAGCATGATTTGTTGGGGGTGGCTGAAACGCTTACATAATGTTTCTTCTACATCAGTTGTCTTTTACAATTTTCCATTCAATAAGCTCATGTACTGTAACCTCAGCCAGACAGACTTAATATATTAGAGCCTCACACCAACTAGAATGAACACAAAATGTATCTGTGAGCATATATACCCTGTGATGCACACACTAAATGGCATGGATGGTATATTTATGCCAAGCAATGTTAGAAATTATTGTGTATGTGTGCCTAAAAATATCGCTTATGTTTTTCTTTGTAAGGCACAAATGCATAAATTTATCTTATTCCCATCATCAGACTTTCTCCTGCAGACCTTTTCGTCACCTCCGCTCGCAGGTGTGAGCCATGCAGCACACTTGATGAATATTCATGTCCTGAACATAAACACGGTGATTTCAAAATGCTGATTGGCTTGGCTGCGTTGCTGTGAATGGATGAGAGCATGGGATACATATTACATGTGGTTGAGGGTTTGTGTGTGCGTGTTTGCAAGGGTTGGTGTGTCTTGGAGCCGGAGGCCGGCCAATCCAAAAAGCCATGAATTTGTAAACAATGCGCTCTGCAATTCCCAATCAACACCTCCACACCACCCACGCCTCGTAATCAGAGAGAGCGGGAGAAAGAGAGGAAAGACAGAAGAGCCATCGCTGGCATTTCTCCGTAATCAGAGTTGACAGAGGGTAGAAATAACATACTAATCAATGGTCCTCTACATCCAGTACAGTTCAGGTCATTTCAGTTTACTTCTTTGTTTTTTTCCTGGAGGGAAACTTGGCTTGCAGTACCGGCGTATTATAAACGTCCAAACACAGACAGCACATAGCCACCCATCCACTTGAAAATGTGACTCCCTCATAAAGACTCCGAGAGCCGTGAGAAGTGAATAATTAACCCTACGACGCAAGGCGACAACATGGCAGACACTGGCAAATATATTTTACAACCACAAATGTTAAGAGTGAGAAGGTTAGGAACGGTGCGTTGACAGATAGTTGAGATGCTGCCAAAGAAACGAATAAAGACAACCTGAATGTTGGCTTTTAAGCAGGTTTCGCAGTCAAAACCTTCACCAGGTCGTGTAAGAGGCGTGCAGAAACTTTTTGGAAAAGCTTCTTTTCTAACAGAGCAACAAGTGTCCTACTTCCTCTGCTTCTGACAGACAGAGAGAGGCTGACACCCATCGACACCTGAAAACAAAGTGGCTATATTTGAATATGAAGCTGATGAAGTTTTTCTCCTCTCATACCATTTCCCCCATTTCACTTTCTCGTCTTTCTCTCCGTCTTTGCCTTTCTTGCTTTCGTCTCTCTCTCTTCGCTGTGTTCTATCTTCCGTGCTGTCCTCCCCAAGTCAATTCAATGCCTTTTCCTGTGAAAGACATCTTTTCTATAACTTCCTTTCACTTAGGATTTTCAATTTTCCTCCACCTAAGCCCTCCCTTCCTTCTCCATCTTTTCCATCAGCCTTCCTCTCACACATTCTCTCCTGTCAAGGACACAAGCTTCTGAAAGAAGAAAAAAAAAATCATATGAATACTATGAATCACCCTTCTTTTTCTTTCTTCTCCTCTCTTTCTCCCCTCCTGCTCCCTCCCACCCTCTTTTTCACAAAGATATCTGAGCGCTGATTTCCCCCATGCCTGTCAGGGCTGGACAGCACTGGGCAACAGCAGGCAGACTCACAAAATACAAACGTATGAATAAGAAATAAATACCAACAACCGCGCGCACGCAGACACACAGTGTGGTTGACAATCTGTTTGGCCATCTGTCTGCCTCGTGCGGGGACGGAGTTGCTGTCTGAACTTGAGGACACTGTGCACGTGTGTGCGTGTCCGTGCAGGTGTGCAGTGGGGCTGGATTATCAGCTTGTAAGTATTGCTCAATTTTATATCTGATTTATAATTGAGAAATATTACACTGATTATCCCCTTTAGGTGTTAAAATGAGGGTGGCTGTAGTACTGATTCCAACACCTGAATATGTGTTAATATTAATATTAATATTTATAAGATTACTGTTAGCTTGGATTTCAAGGGAGAGTCCAGGGATATCAGAGGCTTTATCACCATGACAACAGCAAAACTAAAGGGAAAAAAGCAAGGATGTCTGAAGTATTGGCAAGAATGTGGCATGACAATTTAGAGATGCCAGCTGACTACAGCAAATATCTTCAGCCAGACTGAACCCACACCCACACTGGTGCATGTACAAAGAGCCTCTGGCTGAACCCAAAGGAGCAGGTGAGCTGCACTGTGGCTGACCCCTGTGGAATAAACCAGGCTCTTACCTGGCGAAGTCCAGGTCGGCCTCCCTGGACATGGTGATGTTGGTGAGGTTCTGCTGGAGGACGAAGATGTTCCTGCACATCTTCTTAATGCCGGACTCGCTGATCCTCTTGAAGTACTGAGCCCCGTTGATTAGAATACAGGAGATCAGGTGGCCCAGACCTGTTGAGAGGAGAAAGGGAATCCAACGGCTTTCAGATCGGCGTGGAGAGGAATCAAAGGAAAAGTGAGGCATAAAAAAAGAGAGAAGCTCCGTGCTGACCCTCAAAGATGTACTGGAACTTGTGCTGCTGCAGGGCAGCCCCCATGGCCTCCTCTATGGCTGAGATGTCCTTGTTCAGTTTGACCACCAGTGGGTCGTAGTCCATGCTCTCCACGTTAGCCACGATGGCATAATTGCCTTGCTTCGTCAGGGGGATCAGGTAATGGAAACAATGCACCCTGGATGACGAAGTTGAGGGAAAGAAAAGAGAAAGAAGATGATTGGATAATGAAGAATATTTATTTTATGGAGGTCACTGCTGATATGTTGAAATGCAATGATCTGTGCTGAGTTTCACAATAGGGATGGATGGATGGATGGATGGATGGATGGATGGATGGATGGATGGATGGATGGATGGATGGATGGATGGATGGATGGATGGAGGACTTAATTGATCCCCTTAGGGAAATTACAGTGTTGCAACAGCAATTCACATATCACACAAAGCACATAAGCTAGAGTGAGCTGACCTGAGGTAGGTAACACTATTTTATAAATGTAAATATACGTGCATAGAAACTATCATACTAGATAAAAAATACAGAGAATAAAAAACAGACTGGAATTAAGATAAGATAAAGCTCTCACAGTGCCTACTAAAGTTGAATGAGATGTGGAACAAACACAGATGGAGTAAGCAGCTCTAGTGGAGTGATTGTGGGTTAAGAACCTTGCTCAGGGGTTTTTCTATTCACTTTTCTTGGCTAGATTTTTCTTGACTGGCAGAATTGCATTTATTCTGCTGTAAATGGGCTCCTAACAAACTGCAATGAACGAGGCTGATTTAACTTTGCAGAAAATATCGGATTGTTTAAATAACATTTTTTTTCCTTTTACTTTTGGATTACTGTTAAGCAGCATACCGTGTTTAGGCTCCAAATGAAATAACCATAATCTTGAAAAGCAAAACAACCCTTCCTCCAGTTTGCTTTATGCCCATGATAACATATACCTTTATTATCATCTTTAGGAACGTAGTGGGTAGAGGAAGTGAATTTAAACCTATCCTTTAACAAGACGCTACTTCTCTCTGTCCATTTAAACACCTACATCTTGGTCTGAGGGTCATTTTGGTCCAGGGAAGGTTCATTTCTGTCTAGACTTTAGGAGTCAATACTCTCATAATGCCATAATCACAGCGCCCTGAGCAGAAAGGTAGAAAATGATACGGGTAAATGTCTCTTCCCCCTAAGGCGAAGAACACAACTACACCACACTTTCAATGCCTCCATCTCACTTCCTTATCTCTCTATTCAATCATTTCTTGCACTTAGCTACTGTATCTCCCTTCTTTAACCCCCACCATCACTTTAACCTCCACACTCATCTCTCTTCCTCCCTCCCCTCCCGCTCTCTTCCTCATGGCTTCATTTAGTTGGTACCACTATCAGGGGAAATTCGCTAGATGGGGAGAGTCAATGGAGTGTAGCATATAGCTAGACATCAGCCTCAGGGAGGGTTTTCTACTGAAATCATAAACAATATTGCATAAGCTACACAATAGTCTGCAGGGAAATCGTGGTACATGGAGGGATGAAAGAACGGGGAGGGGATGATGGAGGACTATTAGTGGTTGTGTGTGTGTGGGGGGGAGTATATGGTGTGGTAAATTAACTTGGATATTGACATTCAAAACACATACTCAAGACACGGTACAAATTCGTGAACTCCTGCATTTCGAGTAGAAGTGTGACTTTTTGTCTGTGTGATTTAACGACATGTCCTCTAAGCGTGTGCGGTATGATCACGGTAACTGGGCTGTAAATGATTTAACATCATTTTGTACTGTTTCTAATGTCAAGATGCCACCAATGCGAAAATGATGGCTGTGGGTGTTTCGTTGCACGTCACACGATGTGAACTGACCTTAAACTTCCTCCCCAGGCACTGATTAAACCCCGAAACACTCAATTCTGTTCACGAAATTTACATTCATTCATGTCGTACATTGGCTGAGATGTAACTCTACACCTTTGCCTTCATGTTGTATGCAGAGATCTATGTCGTCTCCGCCGCTCGCCTGCAGCTCCGACCCCCTACACACACAAGCATCAGCAGTTTGGCTATCTGGCCAGCCTTTCTGAGTAACACTTGTCAGAACTTTCCTCGCCAACGCTCCTATGTCACATAAAATGCCCTGTCAGCAATTGATAGGACAGCATGTACAGTGGCATGCTACTGTAACTTCGGCTAAGTTCATCTAGCACACTGCAGATTTGTTCAGACACAGTCACCAGATAAAACACGAGGAAAATTTACTTTCCAGTTAACCGACATGTTGGCTCGAACCATCATTCTGAAAATAGTGAAACTTAGCTTGCAATATACAGAGCTAAACCTGGCTTCTCCTCTGATGCCCCTCATTTTACCGTAGCCCCACTTGACAAGTTGACAGGGTTGATTGTTTAGGTGTGTCATGTCTGAATCCGTGTTTGTGAAACTCTCATTGGTCCACTGCAGCTCCAAAGTGGAAACGCTCAGCCATGATGTTGACTGCTTATTCCACTCTTGTAGCATACAAAAACAACACCATATGGACGTGTTAACAAGGATAAAAACATTTTCACTGGAGCGGGAACCTTACAGAAAAATATAATTTTCCTACCGTATTATGTGGCTGTAGATAATCTTCAAACACTTAATTCAAAAACTGTTTTCCTTGAGGGAAACAAATCATCACCCTGAAATAATGAGCAGTGCAATGTCAAACTACAAACAAATGCTACATGCAGGTCAATTCCACCCAACCTGCTTTGAGCACTATGTTTACAGTATAAAGTGTGTGTAGTTTAATGCCTTGACTTAAAAAATGGAAATGGTTCACCTGGAGAACGGCTGATAAATAAATACATTCAATTAAAAAAGGACGTTGATTACATTTAGTTCTTTGTGACAGGATATTTCTTCATATTCTCCGTTTCTCAATGAAGGCATAACACAGCGTATTAACAATAAAAACAAGATTCCTGAACGTCTACCTGTATAGTATTAAAATTGACTAAGGAGTGTTCAAAATGGTTCTGCCAGAGAATCTGAGGCCATTGTAACATGAGCACAATAAGATAAAACGAACAATGCCACATAAAGCCCCTGTGCGTGTTTTCATTCTGCAGTTTCTGTCAAGTGTGGGTGATTTTCTCTCTTCTCCATACCTGACCTCCAGGTGCAATACCAGGAGACAGCGGTCGGCAATGTCCTGGAAGCCCCTGGACAGGTCGCTCAGCGTCTGGAGAATCTGCTCTCTGCTCCGTTCGCTCCCACCAGCCACCTGGCTGTCTGCTGAGCTTGCAGACACACCTGGATGGACAGAGTAGACGCATTGTTAGCAATCACAACTGTTACAAACAGTGGCGGCAGCAGTGAGTGCAAGGGCCATCCTTTAACTAAAGGAAATACGGCGAAGTTTCAATGTGTGGATGCTGCTGAAGAGTGCTTGAGCAAGTCCTACCAACTCAAGAGGTGCTGTTTTATAGCTGACCCTGACCTCTGACCCCGCACAAATGTGCTACTCCATCATTAGTACTGTGACCCGCCTGCGTCCAAGGTAATACGCATGTTCATGTTGACATAATCAGGCAGTGAAAATGACACCACCTCATAAAGTACAGCACAAAAGGAAACCATTAGTCCACCGCTGCATTCTTCCTGAATCCTTCAGCATGTTCTTGTACTCTCTTCTGGCCACTTGTGCTGAGGCAGCAGGAGCATGTGTCAGTGCGCTGCATTGTAAACACACAAAAGACCCGTGCGTGTGTGTGAAAAGAGAGAGAGAGAGAGTGAGAGAGCATGAGGCCGTGATGAGTGTATATAAATTCAGCCCGGTGTAGATCAATGGCCATAAATTAGCAAGGGGAGGAAAGGGAGAGAAATTGGCCCCGTCACTCATATGTAAGTCTATTTGGTCAATGAGGCGAGTGTTTGTGTGTGTGTGTGTGTGTGTGTGTGTACGAAGAGTGACTGTTGAGCAGGAGAATGCAGGGGTCCACGATCGATGTGCCGCAGTCAAAGCCAGCTCCCCAGTTACTCTTCCTGCCCTTCCGAAGGTCACACATGCATGCACGCATGCACAGACACACGCGCGCGCACACAGCTAGGGACAGAGTGGCAGCAAGTCTGAGCGAAGGCCGAAATCAGCCGGTTATTTGTCTTCCGTTTCTATGACTAATACTTTCTGATACTTGTGAGATGCAGGTATTTCGCTCCAAGGTTGCTGGTTTCATTATTTGTACATTTGGTCACACATATAACTCACTCTGCATATATGTGCCCAATAGCGTTGTATTCGTTATTTCTTACACTCATTCTTACTTTGAAGTGCTAAAACCCAAGAGTCTGCTGGAACAGTGCATGTGCAGCCCTCCAAAGTTGAAAAAATACTTCCCTAATCATAAGTCAGCCTGTCAATGTGTTTTGCAGCGAACCCTGAGGTTTTGAATCTATCACAGCTTTCACGCTGACTGCAACATCCTAGAAGAGTAGAGATCATCCTAAATAGGACAGAGGCAGAACTGAGAAGATCCTTCCAGTGACATCAAGGCGGTCGGTTGTCTTAAAATACGGATACATCTACAGTTTGCTGGAAAAACAGTCAAACAAATCCGAAAAAGCTCTCAAACTGCAGGCAGACGCAAAGAGGTCAAGTTCATAACAATATGGGAGTATGAGAAGGCTTATGTCACATATCCACTAAAGAACCTACTCTTAGTTAAAAGTCTGGTTGAATATCACTTCAAATGTCAGAGCTGTAGTGCTGATTTCAAAGACCAGACTGAACACTGCTTAATTACCAAATGCACACGAAAGAGGGCCCAACAGTGCTGTGTGAGGACATTAAACATCATGAAGTGAGTTGAAACATTACCGATAACATGACACCCTCGTGACCCAAGAAAATATTGGGATTAACAAAGTTTTTGCCATCTGATGCAGCTTTTAACTTTCATAATAAGCGGTGGAGGCATCTCTCCTAACTGATGCAATTAGCTCACACACCTGTTATTTATTAGCTGTTGTTTCCTCTCACCAAACTACTCCTGCTGATGGATTAGAAAAGAGAACTGAAAGCAACGTTCCCTCACATTAATAAGGCCAACTTAGGCTTATTGCACACATATTTCTACACTGTTCGAAATCATAACACTGATTAAATCAAAGCAATTCTTTGCTGTTTTACATTTTACATGCTTCTGTGCGCTTGTGTTTGCACATGTCATATGTGCTGGTGAATATATGCTCCTATCCCTACTGTTACAGTTACTTTAAATTAACCCTCGATAAGAGAAGAGACCATTGGCTTAGGCAAACAGCAGGGAGGTACGTGCCATGGCCATCCAATCAAAAAGGCAAATACACTCAGAGGTGTGATGTGACATCTGCTCCTCTGGCCAGTGTGTCTGACATGTAGAGATAAAGGCTGGAGATTGTATTTTTTATTAAAGGTGTGCATGTGTAGAGGAGCTAAATGTACGTATTGTAGATATGAACTCGCTAATTAACTGTCTTCTTGAGTAAACCTCTTGACAACGTGTGTGTGGGAGGACATTGCAGTGCAGAGTCATTTCCAGCAGTTGCAGGCAGTTTGTACTGTAACAGGGCATTTCAAGTCCTGCAATGAAAAGACTCTGACTGGTTTAAATCTAACAAATAAACACTCAGATTTGGGATAAATGCTGAAGATTACTGTCTGCTACTGTCTGTTTTTTTGTTAGAAAAAAAAACACTGATTTGTGCGACAATTATAGTTAAAAACAGACAAAGAAAATCAAGTTTAGCAGCATCACAATACTCTGTCCATTCTCACTTCTCACTCCACGAAGCTGTGAGTAAACCACTAATTACCAGCCTTGCTTTCTTCTTCTAATCAGTTTCTTTGTTACCACAGTTAGAACCACCACTGTGAGTTCAGAGATAATTAGGAGATAGGATGGCTAACATTTTAGGTTTATAATCAGCCTTTATCTTTCCGTTAATCTGACTATTTCACATTAAACCCAGATCAGCATAGTCACTAACAATGCACAGACTGCAAGAGTTTGGTTGTGGGGTTTTTTAAGGAAAAGTCAATTAACAGTCATCAGACTATAAAGCCATACATCTACACTAGTCGCAGCCTCCTCCACCAGGAGAAAACAGGCTGCCAAAGATTAGATCTTTAGGTTGGCAATATCAATATTAATCCAGCTAAATGAGCCACAGGAACAACAAACAAGATTGGTCTTAACAGAAAAAATCCACAATGATTTCTCAAGGGAGCGAAGCATAATGACATTAATTGGCTCCATTTGATTGTATTTAGCGGATGCTGTTTATTCTCCCTGGTCACATGATCAGATTATTAATAGATAGAGAATGTAGCAGTGAAACTGCCACTCAAAGTAAAAGCTACAGTTACAAGAATATCATCTATACGGCTGACGAACCTGAAAACGACATTAAATGATCTAAGACATCATTACATGCAGTTCATTAAATGAATACTAACGTCAACAAGTTTTTGCTGCAGGCAGCAGTGCACTGGCTGTTCCTATGGATGTAAAACTGTCGCTGGGCTTCCATAAAGTCTTTCCTTAAAGCACCTGAAAAAAGGTACTTGTATATTTGTCTGATATAGACCATTTTGCTCTCAGTGTGTCTTTTTCCTTCTCTTTGCTTGTGGTTGTGTTGTGAGAGAGCGCGAGCATTTCACTTGCTCTGCCTGTGGGAGCGTTTTCCCTCCAAGTATGTGTGTATGTGTACATAGGCGTGTGTGTGTGTGTGTGTGTGTGTGTGTGTGTGAAAGTGACTCGAAGGCTTCTGTTTCCTCTCATGTGCATTACACTCACTCACTTTGGCAGCAGAAAGGAAAAAAAAAAGGGCTCGCTGTGGCACACACTGCTGGAGGTCTCTCCAGGGGGTGTCCGTGAAACACACACACGCATGCACGCCCGAAAACACACGTGCGCACAGAAACACACATGCACACAGACACACACGGTTTCCTACCGCCGCCCCCTCCCAGCCCGCGCTTCTTTGATGATGCGAGGGAGGCGTCCCAGCATGGGGGACACCATTAGAGTCAGGGACAGACGGGTGAAAGGAGACGACTCATTGGTCCTGACTGACAACTTTCTTGCGCTCTTTTTTTTTTTTTTTGCTTTATGCTGATTAAATTTGAGGATATGTATGTGCTCCTCATGTGTAGGCATGCTCCTGTGTGTGTGTGCGTGCGTGCGTGTGTGTGTGCTACGCTTATCCAATTATTTTCGAAAACCATCTAAGAGAAACGTCTGTTGCTTGTCATCTGCAGAAGATGAGGGTGGCAGACATTAAGGGAGAAGATCAGTGATGGAATCCACATTCTTACACACATACAGCACACAGATGCATACGATCACGGACAGCTCATATTAACACAAAGCCAGCCCTGCACTCTTTGACCTGTGTGCCACTGAGGGAATGAGCTATACATTAAGAAAAAAAAACAATGGGACTTGACATTTCCTGTGGCTCTGACAAATACAGATGCTAAATATTTGATAGGAATCATGATCTGTTTTGTTTAAGAAGTACAACATGCCTTACCCCCTCAACAGAAAAGAGGAGTGAAGAGAAAATGGAGAAAGATAAGCAAAGGACAGTATCCTGCAGGGGTGGAGTGATGAATGATTCATAAACGACTGACTGAGTAAGAGAGGAGTTATTAATTATTTTGCTGCCTCTGGTAGAGGATGAACATATGCACACGGGGATCTGAACTTCTGTCCAGAGAGAGAGAGAGAGAGAGAGAGAGCGAGGGGGGGAAAGAGAGAGATTAAAACTGAGAATGAGATTGAAAGATTTCGATATCTGAGGACCCCAGATTGTTTAATGGTATCTTACAATGAGGGAGAATCAAAACATTTTTGACAGAAACAGATATGGAACCCACACGGATGAAACAAAAGGCAATATTTCGACTACTGAAAAAACAACACCATCGTCTCCCACCGCAGCTGGTCCCTCAGGCCTGCTCACGGAATAAGAATGCGTTCTTAGTCAACTTGCTTTGTTAAATGGAGTCAAGTAAAAGAATCATCGCTGAAGGGAAAAGCCCTACGCTCACCATAGTCAAGGTTAGACGAGCGTATGCCATAAGCCCTCCACATGCAGCACAGCAACCACTGAAGAGGGGGGGAACGTATTCCCACGAGGGGAGCACACAGTTATTGTCTAAACCCTGCAGCGTAGACTAGAGGCCTGTTTCTAAGCACCTAATGATGGCCAGGCCTCCGACATGAACACACACTTTTGTGCATGAAGTATTGGCAGGCGGCAAAAAGTCTGCAAAAGAAAAGATTCATGATCTCCTGCGGGTCCATGTTCTGCGCACAAATATCCAACAAGGAAGGCTGACGGACTGACAAACATGATTAAAAATGTCTAAAATTCATACAGACACACACAGCGGTTTAAAAAAAAAAGGTCTGTCACGCAGGCACTGACCCTCAGGCGTATGTCTGTGTGCATGGGCATGTGTGTGTGCGTGCGCACGTGTGTGTGTTGTCGGGTAAATATTGTCAGAGAAGATTGGAAGTCCAATACTGCGACCAGATGGGTGATAAGACCCTTTCTGCAGCCACCTTCACGGCCAATCACCATCAGTGGTCTGTCTGTCTGCGTGTACGTACACACACACACACACACACTGTTAACAATCGGGCACACACAGACATCCAAACAGAGACTCACAAAACTGCACATGCACCTAAATTGAATTAAGATTCAGCAGCAAGTTGAAGGGGGCAAATGTGCGCGCTATTTTCATGTTATCTTTTATACTTCAGAGCACAGCAGCGTGTGTCACTCCACATCCAGCAGGATTCAATCACACAGGAAGGTGAGCAAACCAAACGTCCACTGCCGAGATCACCAAGCCATGGACGGAATCTACCAGAAGGCTTAACACTGGAAGAAAAGAGAGAACAATGTTCACAGTACCAGGGTGAGGAAGAGGCAGAAGGAAGGAAGGAAGGAAGGAAGGAAGGAAGGAAGGAAGGAAGGAAGGAAGGGCAAAAAAAAAAGGAAATGGAGACAGAAAGAAATAACAAGACAGAAATGCAAAGAAGGAACGAAGGAAGAAAGTCAGAAAGAGGAATGAAAGAAAGAAAAAAGCAAAAAGAGGGAGAGGAAAATGAGTTGTTCATACCTGACTGCTTCTGTAATATAAAATCCAATTTGGGGAGGCATAGACGTGAGGCGGGGGTGGGGGGGGTGGAGGATGAGATAAGGTGGGGTCCTTTTTCCCTGCCGTACCCTTGTCCCATCTTACACAGTGCATGCTTATGTACACACACATGCGCGCACGCACACCCATACCGACGCACACGAAGTCCGTCATCAGCTCGGCAAACACTAAATAATGAACAATACGGAGGCTGTCCCGGCATGATAAGTGACTGCCCTATCCTTCCCATTAGTGCCACCCGCCAGAATTAATGATAATTATGTCACGTCCCTTCCCGTACTTTTATTGAATTCTTATCTGTGAATAAACGAAGAAAGCCGGCGTCAGAGTGAGAAGGAGGGAGAAGTTTAAAAAGAGATAGCGACAAAGTCAAGCCCAAATAAGAATATCTGAAAACTCTCATTTAGTTTTTTTTTTTTAATGTCTAAAAGAAAAGTTGCGATATGGAACAGCAAAATAGTGCGAGTTCAATGAGCAATCAGAGGTCTGAAGCTAGAGAGTTGTGACAATCGCTGATAAGGGTTGAAGCTTCCTCTCTATCCCTCTAGGAAAGGTGCATAATTTACCAGAGCTCTGCCAGAGGACTGAGATACTGCAGCGAACACAGCTAAGTTCCTCCAGAGCACTGTAACACAATAACTACAGGGGTGAATGAAAGACACGTATAAATACACGGCGAAAACACATACAGTCACAAAGTCAATATTTCTGTTATTGTGAGTAGCTCAGCCAGTAAAAGATGACTTGATTTCCAAACAGCACAAAGTTTAAGATGACATATTTCTTTAATATTTCGAGCAAGATTACCTTTTTATTTCCATCTTTTACAGCTTTCAAAATAACAAAAAAAGGAGACGGGATTGAAGCAAAAGTTTGAGAGGTGGGAGACTTTCACGTCTTCTTTGAGGGATTTCCATTTCTGCTTGCAAAATGCCTCGAGTTCTGAGATACTTGGCCCGTCTTGCATGCACTACTCCTTTGAGGTCTGCGCACAGATTTTAATCCAGGTCCTCTGGATTGCTTGGTACTGCTAACAGAGTTTTCTTGGTCGTCCAGATCCCATCTTGACCTGCACTGTTCCTGTTCACTGCCATTTCTTAATTCCATTATGAACAGAGGAAAGCTACCTGCCCGACAACACTCTGCTATCTTCTTAAAGTCATCGCCTGCTTCGTGCTTTATTTCAAGGCAGCTGCTTAGAGGAGCTCATGGCTGCCAGCATTAAAGCTTTGAAATTTGCATCACCTGGCCTTTCCTAATGATGAATGTAAACACACCACGGCACAATCAAGCTCATTAAGGTCAAAGACCTTGGTAAAAGTTATCTAAGTGCTCAGATCCCTTGAGGTGCCCAAATGCATTAATCTTGTTTAAACTGTTGAACAGGATGTTTCATCCTTAACTTTATGACTTTTGGACATCAGTCTGTTTTTTAACTCACTTGGCTGTTCACAATAACAGAACTTTTACCTAAACTTTTGCATGCTGCGGCACTGTATGTATATTTTTCATGTGATTAATGCAGGTGGCACCACGCTGAAACTGAATCCAGTGCAGCATAAAGCTTCTTAATACACAACAGCACTCCGACATTTTCCATTTGAATCTTCAAGAGCATCATCTTGTCAAGACTGATAATATTTACTGATCCAACTCTAGAAATTCAGCTTGATGACATTTTAAAATATGTTAAACACTGAATGAGCATATTAGAAAGACATCACCAAGATTTGCACAGGACTGGGAGAGCGAAGTGTGACATCTGTTTATGCTGAGGGGAAGCTTTTCTACTGCACATGTTTTGATAAAATCAAGACACTAAAAATGACAAAATAAGTGACAGCAACTACAAGTCTATGTGCAAAAAACAAACCTGACCTTACTTGAGTGTCATTAATGGAGTCATAACTCCTTGATTGATGTCATGTGATGATAATAAAAAGATATGTACTTGAAGAACACTGCATGCTCGAATCTAAAACAGAGCAGATTAAACATGTTTCCAAAGTGATAATGAGGATAAAACATCCCTGTAATTATTAATAATTAACAAGACTTACTTGGAAACACAGACGCCTCATTTTGATCAGTGATTAATGACACAAAAGTGATGACTGGGCAGGGAACGTATGAAATGCTTTTAACAGACCTGATCAGGGAAAGCATTTATGCACACACCCTCGCAGAGCCAAGGATAATGAGTGTGTGTGTAAAGTGCTCTTTGACAACTCCAGTGGAGACGGTAATGAGTGTATGATAATACACTCAAACAAGAACTTAATGAGCCACAGGTAAGAAGTATTGCTACGAAAGCACTGCAGCTACGGATGACAAAACTTCATACATGCCTGACTGTTTCTCCCCATAAACCTTCCACACCAATGTTTTTAATCTGGAGTGTATTCTGATCAATAACTGCTTAACGACCTGAGAGACTAGCAGCAGCGTCTCCTGGAAAAATGTCCATGATGTAATATTGCACTATACTGTAATATACCAGTCAGTGGAGGATGTATGGAGGCTTGTCTTCAGGTGCTTCCAGGGTTGAAGCTTCACTAAACTACCACGCACTTATTACACAAACACACACTCAGTATTTTCCCGAGCAGGAACATTTTTGGCAGCCATGAAAGCCTCTCTGTCTGTGCCAAAGTGGAAAAACAAGAAACCGAGGAAAGAAGATGACAGAAAGGACAATCTAATTTCTGGTGTAATGCAACCACCCGAAAAGCAGAATTCATGTGTCAAAGGCAATATTGAGTTTTGCACACGCAGTATAAATGGCAACAGATGCCTGGTGCCGGGTTGCAGGCGCAAAATCTACTGCATATGTCAATGTTTTTGTCAGAAATATCAGCCACCGAAGTTTGCTTAATTTAATTTCGTCAACAGAGTTAGCAGGAACAGAGTCTCAGCATACAGTCTGTGTTTATTATCTAGTGATGTTACAGCTTCTTTCCTGTATGCACAGATATGAGAGATATCAGAGCTTGACTATGCAAAGAAGCATGAGACCTCAAATGTCTGTTTTTGCCAACAGAACCTGAGGACGAGGAGATAAGAGGTGATGTTCTTCAGTCAACCTAAGCGCTCAAGGTCTGTTCTTTCATTTGTCACACAACTATGTCTGTTACTTACTTGAGGCATGGGGTAGGCTGGCGAAGAACGTCTTGAGGCGGCCGGCGAGCCACTCCATGCTCTCGTGAAGGTTGGCCAGAGCCTTCAGGTCACTGACGTCACGCAGGATCTCATTCTGGGGGATCAACTTGTCTCCTAGGTTTCCAGTCAACACCTCCGACTCCTTGGCAAAAGCCGCCCTGAATGATGAGGGATGTAAGAGTGTGTGTGGTTAGAAGGATAGGCATGTTATTCTGCTGGCAAAGTAAAACATAATTTGACCATCATTCAACCAGCGAACAGCTTTTATCAAAAATAACTGCTATGAAAAAAGTGCTAGGACAAATGCATGTCTGGGGACTAAGAGGCATGACTATGAAAAACACTATAATCAGTCGACAGTATTAAGTTACCTGAAGGAAATGACCAGTTATTGGTTTGCTGGCTGGTCTGCAGAGGCAGTGAGTGGCTTACATAAATGCTATAATAAAGGCCAATTTTCCAAAGTTAAAACATAACAGATTGCCGAACGGAGCGGATGTGTGTTTATACAGTTTGTGGGTTTTTTGGGTTTTCTGAAGAGAGTTAAATTTTCATAATAACCCCATCTGTATGCGCACAATGATGCGGTGCTGATTCAGGGTTGTGGCCTTTACAGTGATGCACAAATGTCCAAACTAGATTGATGCAAACAAGACAACAGCCAAAGGGATAAATGCTAGATAACTAGATAGATGCAAAGATGTCGTGTTAAGAGGATTTTGTCGTCAGAGTCGCTTTAAAAGCAGGGAGAAGCAAAACAGTCGGTGGGAGAGAAAAACAACAGGTGATGGAGAACATTAGCGATGGAAGACAAACAGAAGGCAGCGATTTACACGGAGGAAAAACAAAGACATCAAGATCAAAACGTGTTTTCCGCTATATTTCCAAGCTGACTTTGGTTACTGGCAAGAGAGATGGTGAGAGAAGTTGGATAATCTCAACACCACAGTGGTACAGACACATGGCATGAGTCACCAGGATGCCCAAAAGTTTACAATCCTTTGAACGACAAATGCGTGAAAGAAAACACAAAGACACATTCTCTCCCTTCACAAACAGGCGTGCGTGGCTTATTAATGAGGCTTCATTAAAGCGCTGGGGTTGCCAGTCGTGCAGAAGCTAATCCCCTTTTCATAGCGATGAAAACATCTACAGCTCTCAAATCAAACAGCCTTATGGTCTCCCTCTTGCTATCTCTGAGCTCTCACCGTGTGTGTTTGTGTGTGTGTCTCAGAAAGGGAGTTTGAGTGGAGAGGGAGCGAGCACGCACACAACAGATTGACTTTCTCTGGCCACATAACCAATTTATTTATTTACTTTACTATTCCGCTCCGATGAGCTCCAGTGTTCCCTGAAGAGCGCGCACATTCAAAGGCAATTTCGATAAGACTGACCCCCCCCAAGCCCCCACCTCCGTCTGCTCTCCTTATATTTTCTTATTTTGTTCATCCCTCGTTTCGGCACTTCCTTTAGATAGAGGGTGTTTAAAAGAGCAATCATGACTTATTTTATGGGTGCATCTTAGTCAACAAGAGAGGGTTCAATAATATGTGAATAAAGGAGCAAAGACAGGAGGGAGGGATTACTTGCCTGATTGCTCAAGTGTGAGTCAGTGTCTACTTCTGCTTGCTTGTATGTGTGTGTAAGGTGTGCAGGAGCAAGTGCATTTTGTTGGCCTGCTTGTTTGAGTACAGTCCTTTATGACTGAATTCTGAATGAGCCCACACATGTTCTATGTACATTTATATGAACCAGCACATATGTGCTCGGCGTGTATTTGTGTGTACCGAGTAAAGTCCTCTTCATCCTCTCTCTTCTGTCGGGTCTGTCTGGGTTGAGCCATATTTGCCCAGTTAGGGAGCGACTGGAGCAGACGGCTGATGTCCTCATCTTTGGACCAGGAAGCACTGATGGTGAGCTTCTCCTCACACTGGACGATACCCCTGAGGACACACAGACAAACCCAGGCATGTTATAGAACGTAACATAAACAACAAGAAACAAGGTTCATCTGCTTGTTACACTTTGATGTTGACTTCATCAATCCATTCGTTAACATCTAACTGTATTTATGCTATTATTAGAACTATATAACCAAGGCTGAAGGGAAATCATTCTGGTCATGAACTGAGGTGATGGAAAATTGTGATTCTGACCTGCTGGTGGTGCTAGATGAAAAAGCAGGGAATCACTCAATGGAGTAACCGTCCACAGACCGAGAATGTCTGCACCAAATTTCATGACAATCCATCCAAAGGTTACGATATGTTCAGCCACACGTGTGTGTAGTGTAGCGTGTAGTGTAGTGTACAAGTGTAGCTAAAAACTAGTTGCATAATAATAATGACAGTCACAGTAGTATCACTAATAGTCAGGTGACTGAACACTCGGTTCATGAGCATCTGCGCTGGAATATAAAATAGTATTATAACAGCTGCAATGTGGCGTGAAGAGAAATTGGGGCAGACTGCCAACATGTATTTGCTTTGTATGCACGTGTCTGGGTTGGAGAAACTGCTTGGCTCTGCAATTAATATCATACTAATACCTTGTTCAGGAGACACGAGTCCTCTTGGGTTTCACATTGACACACACGCACAGACTTGTTCATGTGTAAATGCACGCAGGAGCACGAATGCACACAACACACACACAATACAAACACATATACACACATGCGCATTGGCAGCCTCCGCTGGGCTTGTCTTTATCACTCGGAGGCCCCGGTGAGATTGAGGCTGACCTGTGACAGAGTCCAGATGGACTCCCAGCAGTCTGTCAGTCCTTTCCTGCGTCCCCTGGACCGTTCATCACTTCCTCTCTTATCCCTCCATTTTCTCTAGGCCCCCCCCTTTACCTGGCCAGGTGTTACATGGACCCAGGGGAGCACAGATGGATGGCCTTTCACGGCACCAAGGTGTGTGTGTGTGTGTGTGATTGTGTGCATGTCTAAAAAGCAAATTCCATACTTGATAGTGAGGAAGCAGATAGGAAACAGGGGAGAAAGAATGAGCATGGCATGCAGCAAAGGTCCCCTCTGCAGTTTGAGATGTGGCATATTCAACGCTGTGAGCCCTTTCTAAAAATGCACACTAACTTTTCCCCATGATTCTCTTTCGATTCCTGTTGTACAAACTTCAGCTGCTGTGAGACGACTGACCAAATGTCTTGGGGAGGTTTCTCTGAGGAGAAGCTTCCATAAAAGCTTTGCAAGACTACAGCCTGACCTAAACAACACAGATTTATTCCCACAACGGTTTATCAGTGAAAAGCCAAAAAAACAATCAAACCGCAACAACTGCATTTTCAAACTGATTTGTTGGCTTTATAAATAAATCACACCAGACACCGTGGCTGCCATCCTCAAGTAGAAAAGAAAAAGATGACTTCAGCGAGCCTCTGCCTTCCTTTACCTGTAGGCTGTGTTGCAGATTTCCTTGTACTCTTGGAGCTTGTCGCAGACCATCTCCAGGAACTGGTTGGAGTAGGCACTCAGGTCTTGCATTAGGCTCATTAGATCCTGGATGGACTTCTCCACGACCACCGTGCTCTGGAGGCAGAAACAGGAGCAGAGAGGTGAGGGTTTGGTTGACTTAAATGCAGAATGTTCAACTTTAAGAAGAGAGAGAAGAAGATATTGGAGGACTAGATTTTATGCAAGCGGCCGGTCAGATCCGGTCTGCCAATACGAGAGGATGGCTCCAACTTCACTTGTCTACCTGTCACCTGCGGCTGGACTGATGACTGGTGCTGGAGAGCTTGTCAGAAGTCATAACACTGTATTGGTGGAATGGATGACTCTTTGTGTGTGAGTGAATCAGCGCGGGTGCACATATTTTTGTGTGTTTTGAACTTCTGTGCTCTGTGTGTGTGTGTGTGTGTGTGTGTGTGTGTGTGTGTGTGTGTGTGTTCTCAGGCTGAAAGTGAGTGCGTGTGCATTTGTCACAGAGCACCCATCACCAGGAGCCACGGCAGGGCTGTGACAGCAGCCATTACAGATTAGCCACTCCTGCGTGACTAATAGCTGGCCCGGGAACAGCAGAGCAGCTTCATATCCCCAGACACACTCACACATACACACAGCGAGCAAACTTTTCAAAACACACACCTTTGAGCAATTCAAGAGCTGTTAAATGAGATTACAACTGGGTATGTTCTCGTTTGCCTGCTCCTAGCACTTTACCAATCTATCCTACATCTCCAATAATAGTGATAACTTGCTATTAGTCTGTTGATAGCGTTGCCGCATTCGCTCTGAAACTCGCCACGACCGGGGAAGCGGTGCAGTGTGTGAAGCAGAGTAATCCTGCACAAAGATACACAGAGAGCCAATCTTAAACACATGATTTCTATTCATCATTCACAGATTCTTAATATTCATCTCACTCTTCCTCCTATGTAAACTTAACGCGGAGTTCCATTGTTTAGGTGTGAAATGGAAAAATTAATAGCTTTGTCAAAGATGAATAAAATGGAAATGATCTGCGGTCGGCGCAAACAACTGCAGGGGTAGAACGTACTGGCAACCAGAGGCTAGTACTTTCTTTTTAGTGCAGCCTGTCAGAAGCAGGCAGAAAACACAGGCAGCCGCATGATCTACTCCACAGTCAGCACCTTGTTTACAAGAGCAAAAAGTTAAGAGTGAAAGAGTGATATATATCAGGTGTGATATCAATAACATGCCTGAATCTTAGAAGAGTGAAATTACCATGTTCAAGTCCCACATCTGCATGATACAATGATCAGTATTACCTCTGTTATTTCATGTGTTTATATGACATTTTTTTTTAAAATGTTCACAGCACTTAAGGCCAGGGGTGAGCTGCCAAAAGTGGCCAAAAAGACTGTAGGGGGCAGTAGTGACTGTAATTGATGTTAAAAAACAATGGAGGGACCCCTGATGTGCTAGAATGACATTAATATTAATAGCTCTTTCTGTGTTTCAGCTTCCCCCTCGCTCATTCTGTCACAAGCAGGCAAGCGTGCGCGCACACATTGGCAGACGCGCACGCCCGCACACACCGACGGCAGCCACTCCACTGAGGGACGTAATGATCCATAGCAGTGCCCATGCCCATGGAGTGCTAACCAAGGCCTTGTCTCTGCCAAGGGAGCACCCTTTACTGTCCAAGCCTGACTCCCTGTCAGTCGGCCACGGCAGGAAGAAATACATAGAGCCTGCAGGAGGGCTAGCTGTTAGTGCAGCACCGACAGCAGCAACCGTGTCTCAGTGCAGGCTGGTGGTACTGGAAACCAAGCACTGGCAATGACGACGCTGCCGATTCCTGTTGCTGTGACTACAATGATAATGATAAGTGATCCCTGAAGGTATTTCTGAATTTTTTTTTTTTCCTCTTGCCTAATCATGGGGGGTCATGTTGTCAGGTCAGCACAGCTGTGGCTGCAAGGGATTCAGTGGGTAGATCAGGGAAACTTCAGCATGACTGACCTCTTCATTCAACATAACAATGCAACAGCAAAAACTATTAGGGTGCATCTAGAAAGTCGTGAATTTGTAAAGCAAATGGCGTATATAAGAAGAGGGCAAATGTGGAATACCCAAACAAGTGATCATGTCAATTCTATGTTATATAAAAGTGCAGCAGCTGGAAGAAAAGCCAGATTTTGAAATGTAGAAACAATACCAATATACTATTGTCGAAAAAGTTCATGTGTAGTCAGAATCTTAACAGCGGCCCTCCACTCTTGCAGCCTCGACTTTGAAGACAGGGAGCTCAACAGCGGGCCAAGTCAGTGAATGGAGAAGAGTAAACAATGGATGCCCGATCCATTACTCCTGCTCTAACAAATGCTCTTGCGCTCAGCTCCCTTGTCTAATTCTGCTCATTTAACACAGCCATTTGTCTCAGGCAGCAGAAATCATTAAAAAGTAATCAAGGGACAGATTGAGAAAGGGAGGGCTGAGAGAGAGTGAGAGAGAAAGTGTTTTCTGCTACGTCTCCTCTATCTTACTTGACCGTTACATAGGAGACAACATCCACTGTGGAGGCCTCTCCCTCTATATCCATCTTACTCTCTGCTTTCTAATGTTTCACGCTTAAAAGGTCACCATACAATGCAATCATGTGAAAAACACACATTTCTCTCGTAATTCTACTTCGCAGTATTGCATTACCCCTGAAGCAGAGCTTGGTTGCACTCTGCCTCTTCTCTTTTACATCATTACTACGTAAAAGCATAGTCATCAAGGAAAATTAGACTTGCGTGTTGCAAATGGATCCCAGATATTTGCTGGAGTAAACTGCTGTCGTTAAGAGCGAAATGAAGGCCACAGCCGTAGTGGTTTAATGACAGCAGCAAGGCAGTGCTAGCACTCATAGTGGAAAAGCTGTTAATGCACGGTCATCACGACAGAAACCATCATGAGCTGGTGCTAAAAGTAGTTTTTTTTCCTTTGGTTGGTTGAGTTGAAAGCAAAACACGGGGACATGACATTAATACAGCATGAGGACGTAATCGCTAAACTTATCCACGTTGCTGTGTTCTGTTGGCTAAATGTGAAGCGTCATCCTGAGGTATAACGGAAGGTACGAAGAGGAAGTGCATTTTATTTGCTCGAGCTCACTCGGGATACCTAAATACACGCTGCGTCTGAACGGCAGTTTGTTCCAAAACCTCTCCGTTATGTGTTTTCTGAGCTGCTGAAGTGGACGGGGGACTCCAGGGCCTCAGGTTTGAATCTGAAACGGATCATGGACTTCCCCATTAAAATGGGGGTGCCCCTCAAGGTTGCGCGGGGGTCAGAGTGTTTAACCTCGTGCTCTTTGCCACTTCACTTGCACCCTGACCCCAAACCGCTGACTCGTGTAATGCCTGTGCCATGCCATTCACGTGTGTGACAGAGGGTTGCCAAAATGATACACACCCAGCGGCGCGTATACACAACTGCGCACACCCACACAAACAAGAACAAATGCTAAGATAACCCCCCGCCTGGCCCCTTTCCCACATACACACACACAGGCTGTCCCTCTCCTGGGTACAGGGGGAGCTGGGCATGAGTGGGACATTGTCTTGACAGATCATTCATCAACGTCAGAATAGAGCCACACTTTGTGGACTCCCCTGACACACACCGGATGGCCTCACGCTCTTGCCTGCTCAACTGCAACACATGCTTCTTTGTATGTGCGTGCATGGGAGTGGGTTCGTATTCAAGTTTGCTTAAGCTCTGACAACTAGGCGGCGTGCCTTTGTCTACTGAAGTGTGTATTATGTCACAAAAATAAATGAAATAAATTAAAAAAAACAAGACCGCCCTAATCCTCATGGGATTTCATTCAGTAAGCTTAGGACTGTTATCTGAAATCGAAATTAATCTGCAAAACTTCTTATTTCTCTTTTAATTGACTGAATTTACTGCATTCAAGATTTGAAATGCGTTCCTCCGGAAAAATAAATTTGTGGTTTCATGACAACACTAAAAGGACGGTTAAACCTTCATTGTTTATTTGTGCGCAGATTCGTCTTCCCGCACCTCAGTTCTCTCCATTTGACCTGAAAGCCACCAATCAAGAGCCGTCACCTCGAATTTTGTGCGAGTAGTCATCCTTCTGACAGGCTGCAGTACATACAAGAACCTGCATGTGGATTTGCATAAGCCCATCGTTTTCATCAGTGTTTGGGTAAAATCTGACACATGCAAATTGAATCCTAGACGTCATTATAGCTGCCGGTCATTAAATGATTCATTTTGGGCTGAGATTCAAATAAAGATGTACACATGGATTTTAACTAACATGTCCCAATGAAGCAAGTAGACATATACACAGCTTGTGTGTCAACCAAATTGAGTTACCAAAAGAACACATCTTCTCTTTCACCTCCGTCACCATCGCTTCTGATGCAAAGCTTCGTGCAGTGTTTGTAAGCGTTCTAATTGAGAGATGAGGAGCAATATCACACTTGGCTGATTACAGATGGGCTTCGATATGACATACCCTCTATTCACACCCACACACACACACAAAAAACACACAAATGCAGGGTGAAATACGGAGATTCTGCACATGCTAATTCTAGGAATCACCCTAGAGTTCAGATTTGATTCCACGTCGAAGCTCAGAAGTCAATTTTGCTCATCACTGCATGATCCTCTCGCCGGTATTACATCCAGGATCCTATCATTGCCTTCTGGTGGGTGTGAGAGGGATGTTCATACCATTTTATATGATTATTTATCACTTATTATTACCAGCTATTCTGAATTATTTATAACAAGATCTGGGTAAGGCCATCACTGCTGTGTATGAGCAAATGAAAGTCTGTATAAGAGAGTGAAAGAGAAATGATAATGTAGTTTAATGTGCTCTGTGCCCCATTAGGCTCATATGGCACCACAGTGTTGGTGCACACACACATACACACACAATGTGTGCGCTCACAGCAATACAAAGATTGTCATTTGCAAATTTTGGTGCACTGACTTGCTTCTAAAAATTCAAGCTGTAACTTTTATCAGGCGCCCACAGCCAAAACCTTCTTTCCCTCGAACCAAAGGGCATGTTTGTGGTAGAGCTGACATTTCAACTTCTCTCCCTCTAACTCACTCACTCCAAAGGCAAAGATGATGTCTCGTTACACACAGAGACTCTGTCAGTGGTAACGCTGCATGGTGTGAACCTGTACTACCCTGGGCTGTAGCCGGCGAGGCTGTTTTCTTCACTCATTTAAATGCTCTCTCTGTCACGGCATGCACAGAGGCGAGCGCGCACACATATATTATGTATAACATATATATCTATTATATTTATATAAATATATAAACAGCGTAAGCAGCTGTGTCACATTCGTGTGAAAGGAACATTTCCTCAGTGGAGGCAGGTTGGAGGCCCAGGGCAGCTGGGCGCGAGCCTCAGGAGCATCTGTGTTTGGTGTGAGATAACCAGGCGAAGGCGGGTGGCGGGGATTGTTCCACCCTGAGCGGTGAGGAGCAGAAATATGGCTTTGAGGTGATCTCAACTCAAAGTACTTTGATTTGATGCCATTTAGTAGGACTTCTTCTACATTGTATCACCAGAGCAAATAGCATAAAAAGTCTATTACATATTGCAGCGTGTTATATATATGTGTATGAGTTCCTCCTGAGAACCGAGGGGAAAAAGTACCTTTCAATCTATTTTTTTTTTTTTTTTTGTAATTTCCTGCCTCTTTGGAGCTCAAACAACAACTCACAATCTAGAATTTTGTAAAAACATTTTTAGTTTAGATTTCACAGCATGTCCACTGTAGTGGACTAACAGAACAATTTTACCATAACAGAATCACAATAGGCTGACAAGAAAACAAAAATGTCAATCCATTTTTTAAATGAAACTGAACATTTGGCCTGTATCTTTTGCTGAACTACTGAACTAAATTGACATTATTAAACATTCGTAACATTGCTATTATTTTTCCTAAGAAAAAGTTTAACTGAACTCCAATTTTATGATTCCTCACATGTTCATAAAGAAGAAAATATATCATTACCATAGTTAAAAAGCAATATCTTAACAATATTTGACTTATGTTTTCTCTTTTCCTGGCATTTGCGTTTCCCCTCATCCCACCCAAACACATGAGATATCATTGGAAAGGCCAGGATGTCCTCTACCGAGCACAATAGGACTTAGTAGGGTAGCTCAAATGAGTCAAAAGATATAGACCAAAACCAAATATCCACTACAGAGGACACAAATGAATAGGCTGGGTCTCAGGAGGATATATATGTGTATATCTAAAATGATTTGAACCTGGGCAGATCTCCTGGGAAATGGCTCAAATTGGATTAAATAATGAATTGAACAAAACATATAATTTTCTAATTAACTGTCTAAGAACAGGCAGTCGGAAAGGGAAGCCAGAGCGATCTGTCGTATACGTTAACACAAACACTGAGGAGTTTGATCTAAATGTGATGGGACTTAAGCAGCCTCTGAATTTCAGCACCTTTAAAATCAAACATTTACTACAATTCAAAGTCGACATGAAAGCATTTCCCGCTGGTAGCGAAAGCCTCTAAAGCGTTCTTGAGCACATCATCTGCCAGTGTAACCGCAGAGTGTTCCTTTGAGAGCATGTCTGCTCAGCTGACCCCCACGTACAGATCAAGGTTATAATAATAATTATGAATCAAATATCAAAAGACATACTTAAAAAGCTGGAGGATTGGCGACTTTCTTCAAGGAAACTCATCCTTTCATCCTACAGCTTCTTCTTGACCTTTGTAAGAGCGCAAGAGCCAATCCGACCGGACTGAGATACTGCTACATCGTCTAAGTTCAAGCAAGGCCGAGACGAGAACGTAAAATCAAATAATCCTCTGGAAACCATCACGTTGTCTTAGTGATTACAACTCTCTTGGTAGTGGAGGGAAAAGGAGATTGGAGGGACTCATTTCAAGTACAGCCAAAATTGCTGCGAGTAAGAGTGATACTTTTTTTTATTGAGGTGCCTCATTCCTTGATAACTCTTAACAGCTGTAAAATTGTCAACTGGATGCTTAGGCACAATCCATTTCATGACAGATAATGTAGTAGAGGGCTGCAGGAACTATTTGGACTAAATGGAAAAGCATTTAGATTATTTATTTTACTGTGAACGGGCCTATTTTGGCTGAATGAAAATGGCTGCACTTTCGCTGAGATTCTCTTTTTGCTAATAAACCTTGGAATGGCTTTTGGTTTTGTTTCTGGTAATCTTTGTGGTGTAAGCAGTGCGTGCATGCGTGTGTGTGTGCATGTACGCACACAAACCACCCTAATGCCCTCTTTCCTCCTGCCTCCCACTCCCACTTGTGTCCCAATCACAGGGCACGGCTGATGCAGCTAACAGGTGTATTGTGTTGTGATTGCTGCGTACTGTTGATGGGAGCTGGGTGCTGAGAGTCTCCTTAATAAAGAGAAGCCCCCCCTGCCCTTCCCACGCTCTAATCTCCACTGTATGTGTGTGTGTGTGTGTGTGTGTGTGTGTGTGTGTGTGTGTGTGTGCGATGGGGTGTTCGTGGTGGGGAAGCAGGGAGCCAATCAACATGGAGCGATCAGCCCCCCCACAAATAAACACTGCCTGCACACATCACGATAAATAAAAAGGTCAGTGTCATTACAGTTATTGGAGGTGGATGTGTGAGTACGTGTGCATGCACAAGTAACACGTGTATACTGTAGGTGTGTATGCCTGTTTCCACCCTCCTCTCTGACGAAGCTACATGTGAATATGAAATTTAAAAGGTCAACATCATTAGCAGGCCATTGGCAGCCGCACATATCCGCAATACAGTGAGCGCTCTGGCAGCTGACAGCGAGTGAATGAAATCAGTCTTCATCTGGCTCCAGAACAAGTTGTGTGTGCCGACAAACACCCCCCAAAAACAAGCAAACACATGCACGTAACGAATGAATAACAAATGCAGGGACGCTGACCGCACAAACACGCACACACATATGCAGATGCAACAGCAGTAGTTAGCGGCTATTGTTTGGAGACACAGGGGACAAAGCTGAATGATACTTGGCTGGAGAGAGAGGACCAATGCGTAATGTAATTACGGCTCCGGTGTGGTCTCGGCTGATGAAGTAAACAAACAGAAAACAAACAATTCATCCGCACTCATGGATGGACTCTCTCATGAGCGCACCCTGTGAGCGGGCATGCAGGTGTCTCCACACCGCTGTCTTCTGGGCAGAAGTGCGGTCGCCTGTTTCTTGTTTTGGTCGGTTTGTTTCATTGCACTTGTACGAAGCTGCACGTGCGTATTGTGTCTATGCTTGTATGTTAGTGTGTCACAAAGTGAGTGTGCAAAGGGGACATGTGTGTGTGTGTGTGTGGGGGGGGGTTCTACTAAGATTAATGGAGCCAATCTCCAGAGTTATCCAACAGAGTGACCATACCCTCCCTATCCTACTTTATGCTATTCTATTCCCCGTCTCTCTCTCTCTCCCCCCTCTACCATTTTCCCTCGATCTAACTCTAATTAAATGAATCAATCAGTGGCAACACCAAAGCTGGACAGATAGCATCACACTGCTAGGGCTAAACGCCTGTATGTTTGTGTGCTGGAGTCCAGTCCGTGGGGAAAAAAAGGAGAGGAAAAACAAGAATAAAAAAGAACAACTATGGTCACAAAAGATGAAAGGAGGAGAGGAACAAAGTCATCCAAAAAGCAAGAATGGAAGCCAGATATCAAATAAACCAAAGACATGAAGAAACATGAAGCAGACTGAGATTGGTGGCTTGGTTGCCTTCCTCCTTTCTTTAACATCACTGCTCCTCCAGAGACTTATCAGCCGAGGCTATGCTATCACACAGACACATGAACGGACGTTAACCTTTCCCACTGAACTGTATACTGTCCCAGTCAGCCCTTATCTCATGCTCCTAGTGGACAATAAATAACTAGTGTCAGGCTCATAATCATATCATTATTATATTATATATGTATACGATACATAAATGCAGGATTTGACACTGCTGGTGCCTTGTGATAGGCAAATCATGGCCCGTATCAATATTGCTTATTAACCTAAGCCCAGACTGCATGTGTATTGCTTATTATGGGCTGTTTCATTCACCTCATGTGACATTCACCTTGACTCCTGTGCAGTGTTTCCACAAAGTCACTTTGTCCATTTCTAGCGGTGAGATATCACTGACAAAGGGTCAAATAATTCATGCAACATAAATGTATTTAATAACATGGGTCCACTCCAAAAGTTAATGCGATGGAAATGCAACCATAAATATTCTCATCATGCTGCAAAGGCAAACCTATTCCGTATGATACAGCAGAGGGTCAGAAAATAATACACATTTCATGTATATGTAAAAGCTGCGACAGAGTGATGCAGCTTACTGTGTATCCTTGACTGGCATATGCATGCACGCTATTACACTTCTGCTTGGCTCCAAAACTCTTCAGCTTTGTTCCAGAACATACAAAACCACACATGCTAAGCGCTAATGTCTTCCTCCAACTCCAACTACTGCACACATTAATATGTGCTTCAGTGGCTGCAGAGAGCAGATGCGGCCATAAAATGGGCTCCCCTATGGTGTCCCGTATGTGGCTCCAGCCAAGGTGTATGCGAGAGTGTGTTTAATGCACTGTAGCAATATTGAGCTCTCTCCCTCTCGTCAACCACGCTGGCTCTGATGCCAGCGGTGTGTGTCTCTCTCTGATAACACCTGGCCCAGTGAGCATCATGGCACTTAAAGGGAGCACATACAGTAAATGCGTGCACAAAAGCATGCTCAGACTCCTGCATAGAGAGGTAGACACAAGGAAGCACACAGAGACACACGGCCACATCTGCTCAATTATTGGAAACTCCAGCAACCATTATACAGGACTGTCACTATAATCTTTAATTATCCATTGCAGTTACAGAGCTGGTCGATTCACCAACTGGCCAGCCAGAAGCTCCTGACATAAAGCACTTTGTGCAAACCCAGTTCAAAAACCTACTTTAGTTTATACTTTCTGGGTAAAAAGGTGTCAAAGCCCTTTATCAAAAGCTCTCATGACAATTAAATGAATAAAAAGTACACACTGAGGAAGAGAATGGTGACACTGTGGATGAAGGCCATCAAAGACAGCAGTGGGAAGGCTCTCAAATTGGAGACGGACAACACAACCACACACATGTGGCAAAACAGACCCACATGGCTACAAATACACACATGAAAAAGTGCCGAAAAACACACACAAATGCCATCCTGACCCTAGAATGTGAATGGCAGGAGAAGAAGAGAGGAAGGCTCTTTTATTTAGCCCAATTAAAAAGGCAAAAAGCCCAAACAAAAGGAGTGTTTTATTGCACTCCCCACTATCAGCAGAAAGGCTCATTAGCCACAGCAGCATAATTAGCAAGATGCCGCACTCCTCGTTAAGGAGGGGCCCGAGCCGTAAACAAACCCTGCTGAACTCCAAACGCCCACGGTCTCTCTCTCTGTAATGATCTGCCACCGCTGTTCCCTCCCTGTGAGAGAACCAGGCACACAGACAGGAAGGCTCTGACAGAAACAAACACACAGCAACACACACACACACACACACAGACAAACACATATTCAGGGAATGCTACACAAATACCCTCAGCACAAACAAACTACCTCTCTGGGACACGGTCTTCCTTGACAACTGCGTGGACAAAAACACACGCACACACATCACAGACAGACCTGTCAAAAAAAAAAAAGCGCGTGCTTGAGAAACATATATTTTTACAGTGCTGTCGACACAGAGAGCCATACTCGCCAAACATCCAGAATATCTGACAGCTGAGACATCTAAAAATCTTGCCAACTGTCTGGATCTTGACTTTGGCACTGCTGTAATCTTCAACCTGCCACGATGAGCCTGTTTTGAATAAGAAAGGCTGCCAAAATCAGCAAGATGAGCCCGTGGTTGAATGCGGTGCACTTAATGAGGCACTCAATCTCAGTTAATTTTTTTTTTGTTAAATTTCTAGTTCATAGCTCAGTGCAACGGTGTTTATTTGGACTGCTTGTTTGGACACGTGTTTCAAATTTCATTTTGAGAAGCGCAAATTAAATCTTATTCATCTCTGCTGAAGCACAAATTTAAGAGGTGGACATCTCAAAACACGAGTGCACAAAAGCCAAAATCAAAAAGCAAATTACCACGAGAAGTAAGGGAGGAAACATGTTTTTAGTGTGAGTCAACTGACCACTTGTACCGGAAATAGTCACTCTCAAATAGACAGATGTACAAATATATATATTTGAATGCATACACACAGGTTGCACCACATAGAAGACATCTCTAAAATGAGGACAAGCACAGCTATCTTTCTTGCTGCTGCATGCACTGACAGTCATGGTGTGTGTGTGTGCGTGCGTGCGTGCGTGTGATGTTTGGCTGCAGAGTGAATTTGAGCCAAAAACCCTCTGCTTCTCTGGTTAGGTCAGCCATCGGAAGACTTGCAGACTTGTACAGACTTTCTGGAGAAAAATCCCTTTCAAAGAGATAATGGTAGATACAGGCATTGTGTGTGTGTGTGTGTGTGTGTGTGTGTGTGTGTGTGTGTGTGTGTGTGTGTGTGTGTGTGTGAGAGAGAGAGAGAGAGAGAGAGAGAGAGAGAGAGAGAGAGAGAGAGAGAGAGAGAGAGAGAGAGAGAGAGAGAGAGAGAGAGAGAGAGCAACGGCTACAAACTCAAAGATCAAGCACTATTTCAACCACAATTATGATCCTGTGAGATAGGTGGCCGGGTGGTCATAACGATCTAACAGCAAAACAGAGAGGGTGAAAGTGTGTGTGTGTGTGTGTGTGTGTGTGTGTGTGTGTGTGTGTGTGTGTGTGTGTGTGTGTGTGTGTGTGTGTGTCCACCTGCCCCTGAACCCACTGAGATCACAGAGAACTGCAAGGTGAGTGCACTCAGGAGAGCCCTCCTCCACTGAACTGGTGTACAAAGGGGAAACGGTGCCAAGCAAAAAGGCAGTGTGGGGTTTTTCTCTAAGTCTCAAACTAACTAACTGCTTACATGTGGACAGGCTGCACACATACAGTGAGCATGCATATTCACAGCCAGTGTTGCAATTAAATAAAGGAGACTTGAGGACAAGAGGACACAATGTCATGAACACCGTTAGTGTTAATGTCCAATCCAAACCTAACATGTTGTGCAGCTTTTAATGCCCATTTGTTATTTAGCAGTGATGAAGCTCCATTGTTGAGGCTATAATTTGCACTGCCTTACACTGTACAGATGTTCACTGTCATCCACGTAAGTATTTATTGGGTGTTTTGAGAATGTGCATCATATGCTGGATGTTCCTCACCTGCAGCAGGGGTCTCTGGACGCCCAGGACCTTCATGGTATCAGCGCTGGCGAGGATCTTCAAGGGGTCAGCTGCTTTGCTCACTGCCTCAATTTCCTTGTTGATCTCGGTTCGCACCTAATGGTTAAGTGGCAAAAGTTCACGTCATGCAGGTCATATAAAATGGGCTAAAGCTCCAGTGATGAAGAACTCAATTTTTGTGCGAGTCAATCCGTCTGCAATTTGTTATTTTTTAATGAGTTTTTTGTTTTGGCTTAACATTTCCTGAAGGTGAAAATGATGTTCCCGTCAGTGTAAACAAAAGTCACTGCAATTCAAAGTGTCTAATATTTTGTATAAAAAACCCCTCTCACTTCCAGATGGCTGTCTGGATAAAACACATTGTTTGAGTGAGTTAATAGTTGGTATTTCTTGATAAAGCCTGAGGGCCAAACAATTGTATAAAGCAGAATTATAATTATGTTTGTGCGCTCATTAACTTTTGTTTTAAAGGTAAAAGCAGCTTTAAAACCAAGCAAACAACACATGGAAAGGTGCTTTATGGAAGAAGAGGAAAACCATCAGCTTAACTAGCGCAATGTTTCCCAGTACTATGCCACAGTGTTATTTAGCTCTATCAGTTTGGAGAACTCGTGAACAGATACAGTACGACATTTAGGCCAACTGACTTTCAGAACTGCGAGCTGCACAGCTGCGTCAGTGAAATTTTTCCAAACGAATATAGTACGAAAGGTTGCAGCTATTAACAAAAACAGTGTGACTTTTTATTCAGTTCTACCAGTGTCTCACAGCTGAGGCTTTTATTATGAAAAATGGGATTTTCTGGGAAAGCTCCAGTGTTCTGATAAAGCACTGCTTTATGTGCTGGTGTGCCACTCGGTCAGATAAGGTAAAAGGTAGAAATCTGTCATTTCACTAACCTGGTTGAGGAAGAGGTCATTGATGTAGTAAGTGAGGAAGGCTCGGAGTTGGCACTGCTTGGCCTGGCCTGGCCCCATGTTCATCTCAATCTCCTGAATGAACCTGGGCAGAAGAGTCAAGACAAACAGACATTAAAACAGCCACATCATAACACCACCTGCGAACGGGGGGCGAATTCACAAGCACAACGTCTGAAACGTTATCACAGGGGCAATGAGACACAGGCTTGTGACCAGCAACACAGCAGCTTTGCATCACTGGGTCCAACATCGACTGGGAGGGGAAGATCTGCCGTGAGAACTCATTTTGGAAAGCTTCGTGACTCCCAAAGTGCCGTTGAGCAAGGTAGTTACCCTAAAAGTGTTCCAGTGGAGCTGCTCGGTGCCGTTAGTGCAAGACTTTAGTTATACTAGGCAACTCTCAGATGTGAGTGTGTGCAACAGTAGAGAAAATGCACAGCAAAACTTACAAAAATAATTAAAAAAAACAACAATTCTACATGGTAAAATAAACTGCAAATACTGAATCTATTTACAACGTTAATGATATAAAACGATCTGGGCTTCAGTATGCATGCCCTCTGGATTCCCCCAGAGAGCTGGTGTCTGGTTGGTCAGATAGGGTCAGACAGTAATGTATGGGTTGGTAGAGGCACATGCACACCTCGTTTGTCAGAGAATCATTGGTCACTGGCCTCGTCTCACACACACCACAGGGCAAACCATGCAAGAGCGAGTGCCTTCTCAAGCGCTCAGCACATATAAATGCACAAATAAATCAAACTCCTCACAAAAGAATTCTTTGACCTACAAGACCTGTAATATATATATGACCTAAACTTATAGAAAAGCCAGATTCATACAAGAAAGGGTGCAAAGAAGAATGTTTCCAGTCCTCCAGAGAAAGACTCCATTGTTGGAAATAGTGTCTGTGCTAATGTGCAGTGGGAGTCAGAACTAGGAGGCTGCAGAATTGCAGACAAGCAGGGGTACACAGTCTATGCAAGAACTATAGATCAGCAGAGGCGAATGATTGATTAACTTAAGCATGCGTGCATGAACATACAAGCACATGTATGCACAGGCACTCATAAAAACATATGCAAGCAAACACACAAGCTGTAAGATCACACTACTCAGCATCTGTACCCAATTAGTCAGCAAGAGCTCTGTATGTGCGAGCGTGCATGTGCATTCGCGTGGGTATGTCCATCCTTGTGTGTCAGAGGGAGCAAGAGAGAGCAAGAGAGAGCCAGAGTGAGCGAGGAACCTAAACCTATTCTAAATCCTTCATTGATCCCCTCTGAAACTCTACCACAACAGAAAGTTAAGTTGGAGAAACTCTTCTGTGGCCTCATTAAAACCGTCAGGCTTGCAAAACAGTGGAGGCCAGATATACAGCTTCCCTGTATAAATATGTAGAGAGCACAACTTAAAACACTCACACTTACAAAAAAGATACAATTTCTGCTGACAACTTCATTTCCAAGAATCGATCTTGGGACAAAAGTTGCCAGTTTAAACGTGCATCGTGTTGTTCGGAGATCCATCTCGCGCTGTCATTATTGTCATTGTTTCAATACAAGTGTCAAGATGATGGATCTTCAAGTTAGCGCGTGAGAACAGATGGATTTTTGTAGGCAGGGGTGATAACGTTTGAGTAATGTAGCAGGGACGAGGCAGTAAAAACGGCTTTGTCTATGCAGACGGCCATCTGGAGCCAAGCCGCGGGCCCCTTCACGAGGATACAGAGCCCGCGGGTGTTGCAAGGGAGCTGAGCCAAGGTAAGCGGGCTGAAAGCACTGCTGGGGCCCGCAAGAACTCATGTCAGCAAATTTACATTTTAAGAGTACAAGTTTAGCGAGCAAGACAACATGCACTAAACAGAACGTTTTGTGAGACGATGCAGGGAAATTATTTGGAATGTAGAGTCATGAGGCTGGTTAAAATGCAAATGCTTTAATAACACGGGGCAAGGCACCGCGGAGCCTAAAGATTTCCAAATGGATCCTGAAAGAAAATCTCTCTCAGCTCATTATCATCACGACCGCATCTTCCAAACATCTTCCTCGCTGATGGCGGCGAATGACACCGAGCAAGTTAACACACACACGCATTCAAAAGCCATCAACTTGTCTCAACTGCGAATGAATAACAAACCACCAAAAACTCCAAAGAGCGCTGTCTTTGCAGGCAGTACAAGGCCATTTGCAGAAGCTCGCACTCGGAGCCAAACCTCCTACACAAAAACATGGTGAGGCAGCCTGACCTCTCACCGAAGAATGACAGCTAGCTCCGTTTGATGTCTCAGGGCTACGACTGAGCTTGACTTTACACTGGTCTAAATTGACATCATTTCACCAGTTATCATGAGCTGCTGCACGATGCATCAGAAAAAAGAGCTGGCCTCTCAACTCCTCTGGCTGGAGCTCCCTCTATATTAGCATTTTTTTTTTCTTTCAGCAAGTCTGAAGTCTCCCTGCACTTAATAGTCAAAGCACATTTCAAACATGCTTAAAAGGTCAAAGCAACACCGTTTCATAAAAAGCAGGTAACGTCTTTCAAGCGCTGTTATTGTTACTGGAATAAATGTGCGTCTACATTTAAATTGGTAAAAACCTTACTTACTTCACAGGCATACCGTACCACATGAAAGCCAATCTAGTGGTAGAAAAATCCATAAACTGCATGCGTGCTCCCTTAAATAGCCTTCACTCACTTGGAGAAAAAATGAGTCATTCAAAAGATGCCTTCAATCCTTTCCGAACCACAAAAATTCCGTAATTGTGTCCGCTTTCAGCTTATGAGGCGGTTTTAATTGGACCCGATGTGACATTAACAATGTCAGTTTCATTGCCAGGTGACAACAAAACACACCAGTCAACCATATGGCAGCTGTACGCGGCAGAGGTGTCAGCCAAGTCGCGAAGGAGACGTGGTGAAAGCACTGCAGAGGCACAGCAGCAAGTACACGGTGTAGACTCGCCCCTGTGTGTGAAATCTTAATAACCTTAAATAATCTGCTTATCTACCCTCACACACACACACACACACACACACTATTTCCAATTGGCCTAAAAATACTGTGGCAGACATTTACACACAGACTGGCACGCCGCAAAGGTTGTAATAGTAGGCGTCAATTACAAGAAGGGAATTAGACTTAGATCTTTTAAAAAGGACGAGAAGACCGAGAGAGAGTTTGTGGTGCTGGTGCTAATTGATTTGCTGATTACAATACTGGCTGCTGCTGATCACAACGCAATAAATACATAAACAATGTGCTAATAATCAATTCTCCACACCATGAAAGCAGATCAAATGCTTGACACAATGGAGTCTAATTTTGAAAATATTTTTATAACTGATTAATGCTGAAATTTCTGCCCTTTCTGTCTCACATGAGAGCAGGCTGGGTATCTTTAGGTCAACTGTGACAAGCTTTTTTTTATAATAGGCTAAGCGATTAATCCACTGATGAACAAAATGATGATGAAAATTAGCTCTTGTTGACCTTTTGGATCGAGAAATACTTTAACCACTTATTTTATGGAATAAATTACAATTATACTATCAAATCTCTGGAGACGTCCTCACTAAACGGTTAAACTATGACTGCCATCCCTCCTGCTGTTAAAGTTAGGTTTTAGAAACTGGTCCAAAAAGATAATTGTTTCTTGAGGGACAACCACTGCATGGACCAGGCAGACGCGAACCACAGAATCAATCAATCTGTCTATCCAGAAGCCTGCAGACCGGCTTCACCGTCACATGGCCGCCCACTCATCACGAGCCTCACAGGTGCCAAGAACTGATCACACACACTCTCAAATACATATACACAGGCACACTTACACACCCCGACTGATATTCAGATTCAGAGGGAGTTTGCCATAGCATCCCGGTGCTTCCCTCAGGGTGCGCTATCTCCAGTAGAACCAACATGGCTGCACCAGTCGCGCTCCAAAACCAGTTTCTTAGCAGCAACTGCCGATGATTGCACCTGACAGCATGTAATTATCTGTCATTAGGAAACAGATGTCAGAGCCTAGGGTCTGGAGCTGGATAATTGTAGATGCCATGCCCTATGTGTATGTACGTCAAGAAATAACATTCCTGGATGGCATAATGTATTTATACCAACAGGGATTTAGCTAATGAGTGAACCCACTGCATCCTAATGGCTCGCTGATTGTTCAGAGAAAGCCAAGGTTGGATTATTTTTTTTTTAAGATAGCTAAAACAAATGAGAAGAGACAGGGACAAAGATGTTTTATAGCAGCAGCTCCAAATTCATTTCCCACTGGGAACTAAACCTAAGGTAACAAATGCTTCTTTAAATGGAAAGGGTTGGGATCCCATCATCCATCTCTATCTGCAGCAGCGGCGTAATGATGCCGAAAGAGGAATGGGATAAAGACAAAGATTTAAGAAAGACAGCAGAATAAGAGTGTGCTAAGATCGATTAGAGAGTCAGCATTTTTAAATCTCCCCGAATTCCCCCCCAGGCACGAACCTATCAGCTATGGTGAATTCTGATTTCGCCGCCCAGAGAGGAAGGCTTGTTCTGTAAAGACCTGTCACACTCCAAGGACAGGACACACTGAACCTCTACCAACCGAGAGACGGAGGGAGAGAGCGGAGTGCAGGCGCGTGCGCGCGTGTGTGTGTGTGTGTGTGTGTGCGTACCTGTGAGCGTGGCAGATGTAAAATCTGGCTGTCACACTGACACACACGCACACACTCAAAGGCTGACATGGAAATGTACAGCCGCATGCCAATACATCAATAGACCACATCCAGTGACACTTAAAAGCACTTATGTTTATGCAATTATTCTTCCTCGCTGCCTGACCCAGTCACTTCAGGAAGATTTCAAAGCCATAAAAGGATTTAAATTCACGGTGACACTTTATGGGTTTTATGGGACAACCAACATTAGCTTTCATTCCAATGGATCAGACAATAGCTGCTACAAAAGCAGCTTTTAATTGTTATCCAACTGCACATTCAATATTGATTTTCTGAGAATATTACACACTTCAATCCACACTAGCTACTTATTTCTACAGCGGTGTTAAATTAATGAAGTCACACCCGAGAATATGGGGAGCGACTCGAGAGATTTCAAAGCACACAGCTGTAAAATTGAAAAGATGGATGAAGGAAAATCACATTCTGTATGACTACCGGCTAGATCCACGACACATTTTCATCCACAGAATGTATGACTTAAAAATATATATACAGTACAGTTGTCAGTTCAACCTTAATGCAATTACCACCACCACCACTGGATGGCACTGTGTCAGCTTTTTCCACCAGCTCAGGCTGCAAGAACAGTTTACTGAAGTTTTTTTTAAATCACAAATGGTTTTGAGGAAGAATTAAGATTCCAGTTGGTGTGTACCATCTGAAACCTGTACAGGATTTGCTGTGTGTGTGTGTGTGTGTGTGTGTGTGTGTGTGTGTGTAAGAAAGACAAAGAAAGAGATAGGTGAATATATTGCTTTTTTCTTATGTGACAACACTGTGTGTGATTAAGCGTACGAGCGTGTGTTTTCATCAGTGCCTGGTGAAATGCATATGGTCTTCCCACACACCGCCTACGCCTGTGCCAGACTCCCTGCTGTTTATACCCTGCCCTCGCCCCTGATGCTGCATCACATACGCTGAAGGCTCTCTGTGTGTTTGCACATGTGTGAAAACATGTGTGTGAGTGTGTGCGTGAGTGCAGGACCAAGGGGGGGGGGGGGGGGGCATGAGTGTGTGTTTGTTTAAGAGAACAAAAGGGAGAAAGAGAGGCACGCTACGGGAAGGTGCAAAGATGCATTATGTAAATTAGGTGAATGAATGTGTGTGTGTGTGTGTGTGTGTGTGTGTGTGTGTGTGTGTGTGTGTGTGTGTGTGTGTGAGTGAGTGTGCTTACAGCAGCAGGTACAAATGGGCTTCATAATCAGGACCTTTCTTTGGGAGAGCAAGGCTAATAGGATATAAAACAGAGTTCCAAGCTAACATAAACTCTGCACAGACCACAATGGATGGCATACAGAATGAACTATCACTGTGAAATAATCCATCAGTGAGAGTCGTCCCAAAGGCTTTTTTGCCAAAACTCACAAATTGGACAGACATGTGGCTTTAGACTTCCATTTGTGTGTAAGGTAGCCCTTCTAAAAGTGTTCTTGGAGGACAGGTACACAACTAAACTTGTAATTGCGATATTGATCCAAAAGCTTTATGTTCTGACTTGAAATGAGATATCAGCAAACTATTCCTCAAGCTGTTGTTGGACTACCCGGATCGTCCTGAGAGACACCTGAGCCTCCTTGGGGAAACAGTGACAGAGAGGGAAAACTTATCTTCTGGAGGAAAAAATAAAAATAAATGTAGCTGTCTTCCCTATAAAAAGAGCACTGAGCCTTCACTGGATGATGAACGACTTGATGAATGAATGAATTACTGACCAGTGCAAGTGGCTCGTGAAATTCTTGCTCGTGAATAAAGCCCTTTTCACAGAAGACACTTTGACATTTCACAGTAGGAAAATCACAGGTAGTAAACAATACAACCAGCGATGGTTGAGTTCCATTTAGCTGCCTCTGTGTCAGGTTCCTGGCAACGTGCACGCTGGCTCACTGTCACACAAACTGTCAGGGCTTACTCAGAGCTGTCGTTAATGTTATTAAACCCGTACTTTTTTTCCTGCTGTGTCAAAGTCAAAAAGGGTCTATTATAACGGGCGTTGTATATGAATGTTCGGCTCACAGCTGTAGATCTAATAACACCAATGAAATCACTGTGGGTGCCGCCATCGCGTCCTGGGTATTTCAGTACAAAGTGTCTGTGAAGCAGCCACAGAACAGTTTGTGTCTCAGCTGTTCTGCTTAGATTAGAACTTCTTCAGAGACACAAAATGAAACTGAGATGTACAACATTACAGAAATAAGATGTAAACTACTTTGGGGGGTATATGTAGGAAGCAGGAGTATCAGGATTTAACCTATCTTGTTTTTACATGTAGGTCCAGTAAGTGTTGTAAGCAGAAATGCTCCAGTCAGGGCTGAATGCTACAAATCTTCAGTCTGTGTGTGTGTGTGTGTGTGTGTGTGTGTGTGTGTGTGTGTGTGTGTGTGTGTGTGTGTGTGCATCCACACATGTATTGCTTGTATGCACATTTGTGTCTCTGCACCTATTTCTGTCAGTGTGTGTGTGTCTGTGCTGGCCCGTCGCAGTGTGGTGCAGACCAATTAAAACGGGGGAGATTGATGACCAGGGGCTCTGAGTAGCAACAGCAGCAGTAGCGGTAGCAGACAGCTGCTTCCTGCAGACAACAGGAAATGAGATGGCCTTGTTTAGCTGACGCTGCCAGCACCAACACCACAGAGCCTCAAAGACAAATCACCACCTTACCGCCGCTGCTGGCCTACTCCTCCATCTTCCTACAGCGCGCTCTCCACCCTCCATCTCTTTATCTCTCTCTAATTCCACCCAGGACTATCTCTCTCATTAGTCTTTTCTCTTGGAGTGATCCAGCCGAGGTATATTCGGTTAATACAGTAAAGATACCGAGAGCCGATGTGCAAAGATAGATGCATCTGTGATTTGATCCTAAACTGCCACATAAAGCCTTCAGCCATCACTAGTTTGATGTTTCTCACTGGAACAGTCATGGCAGAACTTTATTCTTCCAGTTTGGCAGCATTTAGGGTATTAGAAGTAAAAATACATTATTATGAGAGTAAATCCTGGTTTGCTCGATGATAATAGCATGCCGGTGAATTTTGGTCCGAATCATTGTCTGCAGCCCATGTTTTAATTATCAAATTCACAGTTGTGTGTGATGGGTATATCCAGCACTGCAAAAAAAAAAAATCTCCCACTCCACTAAAACTTGGTTTCAAAGACACACACCTTCCCTGGCGCGTTGCCTAAGGCAAGGAAATCATAGCAGCAGGGGTACAAACCTGTCCACTGCTGGTTCATTCCCATTCATAACAGCTTTCAGCTTTTCAGTGGGCCACATCGTTTTATTTCTGAAGGTCTGTCACTGAAGTATGAATTTTATATAATGGGCTGTCTCTGCTGTCAACTGAATGGTAAATACTAAGACTCCTTGGAATAAAGGCAGACTCATGAGTTTACTAATGGGTCTGTAAATGGGGGGTGAAGATCAGTTATTATGATAAAGAAACAGCAGCATCAAACAGTGGAGACAATTATATGATGCTTAATATGGAGTCTTAATTTGTCTTCATGTTATATGCCATTAACTTGAGCCTTTTCGATCCATCTGCTCTTCATTAGCGATTCAAAAAAGAAAACGCCACTTAGTCGCGAGCAGTCACAGTATTTTCAAAACCTGAAGCACCTTAAGTTGTATAATCGCCATTTTAAATTAAGTTACACGGAGCACATTTCCCATTCGCTCTTAATGGCAGCTAACTGCTGCGATTTTTGTGGGGTTTTTTTTCTTTCTTTTACTATCCTATGAATGGACAGGGGCTGCGGGAGGTTCAACTTGCTCACATGCTACAGCCATTAAGACCACAGAGCGGCAAAGATGCCTCAATGTCACAATGGGAGGCTACCGGGCCTAAATTACTCCTTTTGTGCACACTGTACAATGTCAGTCAATACAAACAGAGAGGCAGGTGACAGCACTGTTCATGGCTGGTCCCATGGTGAGCATGTGTGTGGGTGTATGGCCCCTTCAAATGCCTATTTTCTTAATAACAGGCAGCAATTGCTCAGTTCAGACACACGAACACACACACACTATTCTCTAGTCAGATAGGCAGGTGCACAAAAATACTGTATCTGGTCTGATTGTACTCTGCTCAATGCTTAAGTATTTAAGTGTTCATCTCCTCCTTATAAAACACGTCTGATTAATAAGCCGAGCATTAAGTGGTCTCCCACAGGTGACATTTACAGAAACAGGGGGAAGGGGATTGCTTTATTAAAGTAAGTCAGGAAGGAGAAAACAAAGCTGAAACCAAGACATAAAGCGACTCCTACTGTAATCCGAACAGCATCCACGACTTATCATAGGGTGCGTTCACTGGCAGTTTCGTCTGGTCCAAGAGAGGTTTGTCAAAAGAAATCACAGCCCACATGAACGAGGTGGTGTTAAGATCAAACTCCGGTTCGGGCGCTAAAAGACACAGTGTGAAAACTGCCTTAAAAACCTTAATGTACATTTTCCCTTTAAGTCTGGGCATCCAGAGGAGCATCAAGGTGACCCTCTGTGAGAAACTTAAAGTTTATGCCTTACATCTCTCTCTGTGAGTTACTTCTCATTTTCAGCGAAAAGACTTTGGGTCAAAGGATGAAGAAGGAGAGGGAGGATCTGGACCTAATTAAAGGTGCTATCTACAGTCCGCCATGATACAGCTGCCTTAACACAGACCGGCGAGGAAAGAAAGAAGAAAGAGTACACAGCTCAAACAGCCCCGAATGTGATAACGTGCTAATCCTTTTTGAAAGATACTCAACTGAAAACAGTACAAAGACAATATATTTCATGTTTTACCTCATCATTGATTTTGTAAATATCTGCTTATCCTGAATTTGATGCAGCAATGAACGCTCCAAAAACACCTGTTTGGAACATTCCACAGGTAAACAGGCTCATTGGTAACAGGTGATAGCAACATGACTGGGTCTGAAAGGGGCATCCTGGAGAGGCTCAGTCGTTCACAAGCGAGGATGGAGCGAGGTTCACCGCTTCGTGAACGCGTGATTGGATAAAGGAGATTACTACATGAGCTCAGGAACACTTTTCACACACTGTTTGTTTGCAAATGACTGCATTCTGTTTTTTGGAATCAGGGTTGTACAACATTAGTTTTTTCTGGTCTTGAAAGCAAGAACAACTACAGCAGACCAACAGCATAAAGTGAAGTCTATATACAAGTCAGGTATTCTTGTAAACAACCTCGAAAAACAAATTAGGGAAACAAATGAGAGAGGTATGAGAGCAACAGATGAAGCATGCAAGCCAACTGATTTAATAAGTGTTAGGTCCATCTTTTCTCACCTTTGTAAACACGCACACCCCCACACACACAAACATTATGTCCTTTACTAATCAGAGTGGATGTTGATGATATAGGCTTTTTTCTTTTTAGGCACCAAAGGACAATCATGGTTCAGTGAATGACTAAGCAAGACTGAAATGGCAACGATCCCTGGGAGAGCTAAGTGTGAAAGCACTTTCCAATTCACCTGAAAACTACTGAGAAAATCACTTAACCTGCGCACAACACACAAAGCGTTGGCAGCAAAGATGGACGCGACGAGTCTATTTTGGCCCAAAGGGGAAAGTGAATGGAAAACTGCCCTGAAGAATGCGGGCAAGTCGAGGTCAAAAGGATTGTTGTGAGGAAATGGCAGTGTTTTGATATTTTCTCAAAAATGCAATGGCCGCAGGTGAAGGGATGCCATTCTGCTGAGTTATATATATAAAAAACAATTTTGCACTAACAACAAAACTAGTTTAATCCGACATTCCCATTCAGTTATGTGTGTGTTGTGTAGTGTATTTTCCCCACACCTCCCAGCACAGCATACTGAAGCGCATAGCATCACAGGCCAGCCGTTCCTCCAAACAGGTTTCCACAGTAGATGAGCCATTTCACATCACACTCTGCTCTGATTAAAAAACACTTTCTATTTATCACTTCCTCTCCTTACTGTACGCACTTATCTCCTCTCCTCTATCTCCCACCCTTAGTTTCACTCCCTTTTCTCTCCCCTGCTGTCATCTCTGCTCTCTTATCCCCTGTAATGCTTTAGACTCTTCCCTCTCCCTCATCTTTCTCTCTCACCCTCTTTCCCCTAATTCCCATGCCTCTCTCTATTTTTACCACTCCATTGCTGTTATCTCTCTGTGGCACCGTTTCAATACAACCCCCCTTTTCCCTCCTTGCCAAACCTTTCCTCCATCCCTCTTCTCTCCCTCTCTCTTAGCCCTCAATTCCATTTAGACCTTTATGTTAGCGTAGGACTTTCCATCCTGTGGCGTCCAGGTAGTAAATTGAAATGGTTCTGGGGGCTCCATTGAAGGCTGATTGAATTTAAAAAGAGAAAGTGCCATAAAGAGAACTAGTGGTGAGAGGTCTGTAATACACTGAAGGGCTCCCCAAGCTATGACAGTGTTGACAGGGAGAGGAGGAGGAGGAGGTGAGGATGGGCGGAAAAGGAGAGAGGTAAGAAAAGGATGGAAAGCGGGGAGGAGTGAGGAAGGACAAAGTGAAGGTGGGGGACAGCCGTGACAGGACGAAATGAAAGGAGAGAGGAAAAAAAGTGACAGCAAGAGGATCGAAGAAGGAGAGAAAGAAAGTGTGCAAATTGTGTAAAACTCTTCATCGGCATGAAAACCAGCCTATTACCCATCGCGCATGAGGAGAGCGACAGAAACACAAAACCCCTCACAAGCATGCACCCTTGATAGTGACACCTCGCAGAAATGACTCAATCACAGTTTGCATGGCCTGGAGGGAGCGAGGTGACAGGTCTCATATTGGAGACGGCCAACAAAATGCAATTCCAGGAAGTCGGCTCTAGGGCTGTGTCTGTCATACCTACAGCTCTGATAATACTCCCACACATCACATTACACTGCTGAAATAGCCACCTCTCAGCATATGGGGCTCATACACAAAACGGTGGATGCACACAAGTACCTGCACACACACACACGGACAGACACACACGCCCTTCTGTATACATTACTGCCAGGGGAAATATGATGTTAGGGGTTAAATTATTCATTGATCCTTTCATAGCCTGTCCGAGGCTGCTTGTTGTAGTGTCATGTCTTGGTGTCTGCGTGAGTGTGTGTCCACTTGAAAGGGCTCTCAGGGGAGAGAGACAACCTTGAGCGGGCACTGACCTTTAACTTTGCGTGTTTCACTTTTGAAAGTGACAGGTGTGTGCGGGCCGCTGCGCGCGGTGTGTTTTCATGTACACGACCATATGGGTAAATAGAGGATCTGCCCATAAAATGTTTTAAGAATGACCAAAGGGAGGTGAGGGGAGGAGGGGAGAGGAGGGAAGAGGAGACCCTCGGATTCAAGCGAATTGCTTGATGGATAATTTCTCAGACCCGCTGCAGGGCGGCACAAAAGAGTGTTTTGATCACAAGTGACAAAATAATTTTATTGCATTTCCGCATTTAAACCCTCACTTCCACCTTATGCTACATCACTAATGCTTAAATAACTTTGCATCACAACAAGACTTTCAGTGAATATTAGAATTCAGTGCATCTCCTCCTAGCTTTAGTTAGCAAAAATATAGGCTAACTCAAACAAACATGCCACCACAGAATGCAACCAAATGACTGCCGGATTGCTCAGAGGTTACAGCTCATTGCTCCTGGTGGGGAGAGGGTCTCAGTGTGGTTCCCTCAGTGGTCTTGAAGAAGCCGTCCATGGTCTTCTTTTTCATCGAAGTGGCTGCATCCTCAGCAGTCTCAATGTGGGGATCAGTGGGAGCCATCTCCTTAAAAAGAGTATGGCAAACAAAATGTGAATACCTAATTAAATCTAATGAAATGTATTTAAAATCCATATAAAGAAAGTAAATTACAGCACATTACAGCACTCCATGTCATTGCATGTTTTAATTCACTTATTTAGAATAAATTCTGTATCTGTGTTTAATCACAATAATTACTCGCGACCACGCCTGCAGGCGCAGTCCGCGCCATCTCTGAAGGCTTGTCTTGGTGCAACACTGTCCTCGCTGATGTATCTCAGCTTGAAGTGTGGATCAAGAGAGGAAACCATATCTTGTGTCAGAGGGTTGTTGTATTTTTCATCCAGGTAGCTCAGGATTTTGGCTTGATGGTGCAAGGAGACGCTGACATACTTCTCACTGGGAAGTGCATCGTAAGCTCAGATGGTCTCCAGGACGTGGACGTCCTGCCATGTGGGGAGGAGGTGTTGGGTCTTTCTGTCAGTCATCAAGACATGAGCAACAGCCCTCTGCTGCTCCAGGACTCTTTCTATCATGGCCTGCCTTGATCTCCACCTTGTGGGGCACTCTGTCTTCAGTGCATGCTCTGGAGGCTCCAGCTTCCTTTGTGCCTCTGCTTGCTGCTTTTTACGCCTCCAGCAGCAGGAGAAGCTGCTCGCCAGCTTTTTGCAGAAGCCCACTGCGGGTCAAAGCGAGGATCACTCATTGCATTCTCTAAAAAAGAGAGGAGAGATTCATCTGTAAAATTAAAGCTCAGAATAAAAAAATCATATTACTGCTATATTACTATTGTTATCAGAACAGATTACGTCAAATTAATCATCAAAGGTTAAACAAAATATTTCAAAAAATTTGATGTCTTTTGTAAAATAGCTACTCACCTATTCCTCGATGGAGCGCCGGGGCCTCGTCCATTTGTTCGGAGAAGCTGCCTTCATGACGTTTGATCTATTGTAATGCAGACAAGTTTCTTTTCCTGCAAGCTGCAAGAGGACATCGCTTCCCTCAGCCCTCCTTGACAACAGCCTCTCCAAGGTGATGTTTGCAAGCATCGACTCATCGTTGTAAAATCAACGCCAGTGTAATGAATTGTCGGGCTCATGTATATTTCTATTGTTCTGCTTGATCGTAGGTCAATGGTAGTCGCAAAGTACTCGACAGCTGTGACATCCTCTCTCTTTCCTCTTGACGTTTTGCAGGTAATTCCACTTTGGAGAAATAATTGCGTGAAGGCATCACATATCTTTTGTACAGCATTTTCCTGTTTTCCTGCTATTGCTCACAATGTTTACTGGACGAATATCCATCCATCCATCATCTATACCCGACTATCCCTTTTCTGGGATTGGGGGGGGCTGGAGCCTATCCCAGCTGTCAACGGGTGAGAGGCGGGGTACGCCCTGAACCGGTCGCCAGTCGATTGCAGGGCAACATATACAGACATACAACCATTCACGCTCACCCTCACACCTAAGGACAATTTAGAGTCACTAATTAACCTAATGAGCATGTTTCTGGTCTGTGGGAGGAAGCCGGAGTACCCGGAGAGAACCCACGCATGCACAGGAAGAACATGCAAACTTCACACAGAAAGGCCCTGCCCGACCCGGGGACTGAACCGGCTATTTCATCCAGTCCTTGGGAGCTGGATGGATCCTCTTCACCTGTGAAATGTTCCAAACAGGTGTTTTTGGAGCATTACACAACTTTTCCAGTCTTTTGTTGCTCCTGTCCCAACTTGTTTGAAACGCGTTACTGGCATCTAATCCACATTAAGCAAATATTTGACGAGGTAAAACATTAAATAACTCAGAAATACGACCTTGTATTTGTGATGTTAATATATACTGTAGTATCTCGGAGTGCCAGTTTACAGTCATGGATTCAGCCTGCCACTTTGTCAGCATGAAATATTGAAAACACCAGTTTGTTACAACTGATTTGCATTTGTTACTGCTTCACACACCGCAGGAAGGAGGAAAGGAAAGAGGGAGGAAACTATGCATGTACTTCAGTGGTTTTAACATGACACCAGGGAGAGTGCGAGCCCCCCTTGGCTCTTCAACATGCATGTCAGTGTCATTCTACATGCATGCAGTCACCTTGATCAGTTCCTATGAATAACACTGTATTACCTGCTGCCTGCAGTATTTGTGAGCTTCTGTTGGCTTATGGTAGATTCCTTAAAGGTCAGTGGAAAAGGTAATGCTGTATTTAGGCTTCATAGGTAGAGTGAGAGAGAAAACCTTTATGTGGGATGAACAATTAAACTCCCAGATAGCATATATATCAAAAGACGCAGAACAGCTGTCCTTCCATTTAACATTTACATGACATTTCTACAATTATTTGCTCCGACTTACATCCATTATTAAACTAATAGTTGTCGTCTGTGGTTTCAGTAATTACGGCAATATTTAATCTTTCTGTTTTTCTTACAGGGAGACCGAGGCCAGCAGTAAATGGCCTAGTGAGAGAAAGAGGAATAAAGAGGGGAGTCAGAGGAACAAGGGGAGATGGAGAGACAAGAAAAGAGGATTAGGCATGAGGAGTTTTAATAATCAGTACACAGCCTACAGCTATAGACAGACGAGACAGGCGGAGAGATAAAAGGAGAGAAATAAATTGAGAGAGAGAGACGTAGAAAACCAGTGCTTAACAACACTCGGGCCAAAGTTCTGCAGCAGATGATGAGATGACCTGCAATGAACATTTGTTGTTTGACTCTGTAGCTCAAGGTAATCTGAAGTAAAGGGTTATCTCTCCGCACTGACAGTGACGGCTTCTGAAAAACTGACTGCGCTTTTGTTAAACAACACAGTGTGCAGCTCTAGCTTCAAAACTGAGGATTTGGGGCTTTTATTTGTCCTACGTGGTAATAAACTGAATATCTTTGGGTTTTGAGGTATCAGTCAGACAAAACAAGCTATTCGATTGTATCACATTAGGATTTAGGAGATTTTTCACTGTTTTTATTACATTTTGTAGACCAAAAGTAATCTGCAGATTAATTAGTAAAAATAATTGCAATTTGCAGCCCTAGATAGCACAAGTGATAGTTATTAGAGTTAGAATTAAGCTGTCTGAACTGCTATTATGTTCAAATATACCAAAATAAGAGGTTCCAGTATTAATCTACAGGCAGTAACTGGTGTGCTCTCTCTGGCAGCCCCACCTCTCTATTTGTATCTACAACAATACATATATTAAAATATAAAAGACCACTGGAAAAACAACAATCTGAGGCCCACCCTGCTTATTCACACTCCAGGTCTGAATACTCCCGGTGTGAATAAGGCAGGAGGTGGTGTTATCTGGTCGTTCTCAGATCAACTAGACTCAATGGACTTACTCTCGACAATTTTCATTCCGTTTCTTCGCTCTGCTATCTTTCAGTGTAACGAAGGCTTTTGCCAGCCTACGTCCTGGAATGCTCTCATTACCTTGGAGCAGTTGCCAAGGGAGCCGGCGTGATATTCAATACTTCTGTTTCCCATCCCTCCAATCTCATTTACACTTGACACCTGACATTTGCATAATGGCCTCGCTCCATCTCCTATCTACTGAAATACAGGATGGAGGTGAGGAAGCTTGTGTGTCTGTGTGTGCGTGTGCTCGTGCTTGTTTGGTTGTGATGGGTACATATGCCTATCTAGCCTGTGTTTGCGTGTGTGTGAGCATGTGTGTCGCAGGCAGGGGTTAAATGACTTCCGTCTTAATCTAGCTCATTAAGCCTGCGGAGAGCGCGGAGTGCACCACACTGGCTGATTTGGGACAATTTACGGAAATGCTGGCAGGAACACGTAAATGTGCATGCTAATCAGAGATGGTGTGACCCCAATCAGTCAGACACAGATATTAGGGTGTCAGGAAAATTGAAGACAACCATGAGCCTTTGTCTTTTTTAAAACGCAAGCAGTGAGGGATACCGGTGGAGTGCTATAAAAATGGCACTCTGTCATAGCACTGGAGCCCTGCACCAAATAGGTCTGTTCATTCATCACGAGCTCTGGCAGAAATCTTTTTCAGTGAAGCACAGTGCTGAAGAGAGCGACCAAGAACTCTGGGCTCTCTGATCAGGAAACAGCTGCAGCAGCAATATTCTCATGTGTAGTAAATCAAACTAACTGACTAAACTTATTAGCAAATCAGCCTCAACTCAGCAACCTGTTGGTTTCATTTACTTTAATAAATGAATGAAAATAATTTGTAGCTTCAACTGTGGACCTCTGACTTCGTCCATATCACAACCGAAAGGATAGAATTTCTTGCACGCTGTCGGCACGAAGTTTGGTGAAAATGCAGTTTTAAATGGTTGAAACGTGTGTTGGGATGTAATAATTTGTTTTGCACTGTCCTATGCACCCTCTGTGCATGAGAAAACACTCAGTTTGACTTCTATATGAGAACTGTAATCTGAATCCTGAATCCTGAAATCTATGCACGATGTGATCAAACAAGAAGAAGCAAACTTTGGTGATATTTCCAAAACATGAGCGGAGGTGTTACGGTGTGTCAGTTTTCAGTCTCTCACATGTCTGACGGACCATATCTCCTTCAGTTTTACACACACGCATACATACTGTGGGGCTCTGAGTGCTGCCAAAAAGACACTGTACCTGAACGCGTCCTGTGTGGAGCACTGCTCTGCTAACGTGTTGCTAATGCTACACCACCTGTGTAAGTCCAGTTCTAACCTTTAGCTGTGCACAATGTCTACAAGTGTATTTTTTTTTTGTTTAATTACTCTTTAAGTATTAATTTTCTTTTCTGCAAAATTTTTGATGTTTGTGAGAAATTGTGACATTAATTTTAAAAGAATCAATCATGATTCTTGGCCATATGGTGTGCAGCCTGGGCTTTGTTTGGTGCTTTTGTGACTCTCAACCGCTGACTCTCTCCATACTGACATGGCACTGGCATTGGTGGAGAGAAGTTAGTGGTGTTTGAGTCTATTGTGAGGACCAGTCTGCTGCAGAATGAACCCTGATCTGTGTCGTATTCGCTCTCCTCCATGCTTGCTCGTGTTGCCTTCATGTAAATTTCCTGCCTGCATCTGTGCCGTGCAGAACACAAAGCGTTGTCCAAAACGGTAAAAAATTTTGCCGCAAAGAGTGTAATTTCCAGCAAAACAACATAAATGGTCGAGCATAATATCATAATATATAAAAGTTCAGAGTTCTTTTCTATCATTACACAATATATATCTTCATATTGCACAGCCCTGTCTCGCCACATTAAACACATAAAAAACACATGCATATGCACTTAGAGTGGTGTGGCATAACACACACACACACACACACACACACACACACACACACACACACACACACACACACACACACACACACACACAATAAGGATGAACAAACTCCTGATGAAACTACTCTTCTCTGCATACCTCTGCACACATTACAGAAATAATCTCTCTCTCTCATAATATACCAATTTGTCACAAATGCTGTGCCTCGAATATTTATCATGATATCTTTATGTAGCACCCCCCACAAAAAAGAAAAATAATATAATCCTCCCCCACATCCCTTCTAGTCAGAAAGCTAGTGAGCTAAAGCTGAGTGAAATGTCGTACTTAGCAAATTGCATTTGAAACCAGGGGGGAATAAATACTACAGATAAAGACTGCTCTAATGTGCTCAAATCCATTAGAAATCTCATATTCACACATAGCAGAAATCACATTACAAGACGCCCCTAATGTCATTTCACAGGGTTTTTCCACCAGCATTTGCTGCCAGGGTGAGACACTAACATCAAACATAATGGATTTTCGCCTTTTCTCCTCTCTACCCACCTCCCTTCTGTTGTTCATTCCCCTCATAGTCTGTTCTGTCCTCTGGTTGAAATTCCCTTCCAGTCGTCATTGTTGTGGATGTGAGCTCTATTTCGGGTGGATGTAATGAATTTAACCAAACAGTTTTACAGAAGAGACCACTCACAGACGGGGTGGGGCGGGGGGGCTGATGGCGAATGTGTTACACTTTTGCTGCTCATCCCCTGGAGGAAAGCTTGCAAGTTCAGTGTTGTTCCACTTTATTGCAAAAGTGTTCCTATCCCTCGACTTCCCATGCTTCACTTACTTCACTGAAAAAGAGGAGCGCAGATGGGGCAATGTGGAAATACCATGTGTGCTTCTACTTGTTTGGATAACTTTTAAAGTGGAGTGATCGAGATCGACATTGATTTTCCCTCCTCTGAGGGAAAATTCAAAGTCTTGGAGGGGAATAGGATGGTTGTCTCACAGATAAGTATTTAAATTCATAACCTTTACTGCCAAATAACGCATGCAGAAGGAGTAGAGTCGAATAGAGAGAGGAGAGGGGGAAAGAGGAGAGGACAGACTCCATAAACAGACTCAATCAGAGTCTGCCAGTTTGACTTTTCCACTGGTTGCACACTCAGTGGGCACACCATGACTCCAGCATGACTGGTCTGGGATCAAACCATCACTGATAGGGGAGGAAGGACGAAAGGGGAGAAATATTCATCTCTTTGAAAAATGTTTGTTGTGTCCTTTTCAGAGTTTTGGTTTTCACTTTATCTCGAGATTTAAGTCTGGGATGAGTCCATTTGGGCACAGGGGAGATTTATTTGGTTACCATTATATCCAGAGCTAGAAACCCTATCTGACAGAGATCATCTCTACTGAACCACACTTTTTGTGAAATTAAATATACACCAAAAAGATCCTTCCAAACTACAGGAAGATGAGCAGAGCCAGAGGCCAAATTACCCAGAATGTAGAACTCAAAGCCAAGATCTGCAATTAAACTCTTGGTCCATCAACTGGCTTATTTTGCTTCTATTCACACTCCGAGTACGACATGAATCAAATATGGTCATTATGTGGAAGCACAATGATAAATTAAAGCAAGCCGTGTAGTTAGAGACAACATAAATTAACACAAAAACAACAAAAAATAATCTTCGTTAGCCTGTAGACTTTGATTTTACCCACACAAAAAGGACAAATATCCTCCAACCACAATTATTTACTCCGAAACGCCATCTCCTCGAAATACCTGTTTAGTCTGTTTAGCCACCATTGTATTTGATGCCGCAGTGAGTTGAGACCATCTATCTTTGAGAATAATTAACTATCCCGAAAGATGGACTAACTTATGTAACCACCAATTAGGAGATCACAAACATTCCGTTCGCAGAGAGTTGAGAATTTTAATGAGGCTTAATGACATGTTGATTGGTCGGTGGGCTTTGTTTAGAGGGGTACACAGGGCAGATGTGCTGGGAAGAGTTTAAAAAACAAACCCCTTCCACTCTCTGCTTCATCTGCCCACCACTGGTGGTATAATGCATACCAAACTATACAGTAACATAAGTGTGTGTGTGTGGACATATGTGCATGTGTTTGCATCTGTGCAGTCGGATGTTTGTGTGTATGCTTATCTACAGCTCCCCTCGACAATCAACCTACCCCCGATTCCAGCACACACATGCACACACCCACACACCCACACTCACACAGGCTACTTCAGAAGCCCAGCCCCAGACAGGGTGAGCAGATCAATCAATTACATCTCTGCTCCAGCAATCAAACAAGGTTATTATCAGGCAGCAGCTCACCGACCTGGAAAGGCCTGGCCAATCAAAGGCTGCTGTGATGTGGGGGCTGGCGCTCGCTCATGTGACAGTAACACAGAGTGGCAGCTCATGTTGTCAAGGGAGAGAAGGATGGAAAGAGGAAAGACAGGCGACTGAGGCTGAATTCAAAGGAAAAAACAGAAGGAAGTGTGTGGGACAGGAACAAGAGAATATCTGTAAATCACCCATCTCTGGCACTCTGTCTTTACCTTGACATTACTCTCAGAAGGACAGAGGGAGATAAGAAACACAGAAAACAGTTCTTAATAAATAGAGTATGTAGGGTTTTCTTTTTTTCAGGATTTCAGTTTTTGGAAGGTGGTAAAACTCTGTCCTGTATTGCTATCTTTGCTCGGCTGATTACATCCCTGCAAAATGCAGGAAATTACCGAAAAAAAAAGGAGACGAACACAAGAGCAAGGGAGAAAGCAACACATGTTGAAAACATCCCTTCATTGTGGTTCAGTAATTCTCCTCTTGGCAGCAGCTCCCTCTGGCATTTATTTGATAAGCATTAAGGGCATTCTGCTTCCTACTTCTGTCCTTTCATAGCAACAGGTCTGAAGAACCATATTAGGCTTAATTAAATTATTGTACACTCAAAAAAGGGAGACTTTCATTTCATTAAATTATTGTTGGTAACACAATACACCAAGACACACATGCAAACCTACAAATCTCCAGAGATTACGATCTAATCTCTTTCAAAAGCAGCCAATCAGAGACAATCAGGCACTGTGGGGGGACAACATTGACAGGGAAAGCATGACTGTGTGAACATCTGTGTGATTATGACCTGGTCATCTGGAAAAGCATCAAAGACCGAACGGTGTGTGTGTGTGTGCGTGTGTGTGTGTGTGTGGATGTGTATTAGCCACGTTGTGGGGACATAAATCCGTTTACACAGTCACTTTGCAGGGACTTGCATATTTTATGGGGACAAAATGCAAGTTCTCATAATGGAAATCATTAAACTGTAGGGTGACGACTTGGCTTTGGGCAAGTCTCCAGGAAATGAATGCAAGTCTACATACTCTGTGTGTGTTTGAGTGCGTGTGTGTGTGTGTGTATCTCAGCACAATTCTTGCCTCTCAACTGACCAGGCGACAATTCCCAAGATCCTAAATTTTCCCCGCACGGACCTGAAACCACAGGGACCTTCAAAGCCGACTTCATAAGAAGTCTACTGCTGAGCGTTCAGACAAACTAGACCCCCTTAAGCTCCAACTGACGACTGTCTGCTTCACATGAGTCTGTTGGACAGGTTGCCCAGGGAACCGAGTCTGATTCCATTATGGGATGGATAAACACAATCAAAGAGTTTATCCACCTTCTATAGCCAGAGAAAAGACCCCCGCAATGATGGATCTAATCTCCGGCACAATATCTGGTGCGTGTGTGTGTTGGGATGCGTGTCCTGCCCTCAGTGTGTATGTCTGTCTCTGTGCATGCGTGTGCTTGTAAGACATGAGGAGATTGAAAACTCTGCACCTCACTCAAAAGTGGCTGAAGTTGCACTTTTGGAAAGCGATAAAACCAGCAGTATTATTTACAACAGTGTGTGTGTGCGTGTGTGTGTGTGTGTGCGTGCTGTCCTGTGGGGAGGGCATCAGAGAGATAAAAGAATAAAGATACGGCAGTGCTGCAGCTGGTGACAGGTAGGAGCACCTGACAGATTCACGGCAAACTGCCATTGTGTTCTGCAGACATCCTGCAGCCTTCCTTTTCTCTGCACGCTCCTTCACGTTGCATCTGTCTCCTGCTGCTCTACCTCCATGTGTATTTTTATTTCTTTCTCTCGGTCCTCTTGGTCATAGCTTTACATCACTGCATTATTTACTATTTAGCAGGAGTGAGCAGCTATCTCTCTTGGGCAACGAAAGTCACTATTTAGACGTCATTATTACTTTTTGGACAGTTTCCAAGAGTGCATTTTTTTTCCAGAAATGCTGCAAACACTAGGTTTTCATCTCTCAGTGCGAGCGTCATCTGTTACAATAAGTTACAATAACTCTACTACTCATGGGCATATGTCCTTGTAAATCAAATAGCTTCCTGCCTCAGCGTCGATAGGATTGGCCGTGCTAGCTGCATGTTTGCAAACTGAAGACACAAAGAACTCACATGAGTGGCAGTAACATTAACGTCCTTCTCGGATGCTCTGATTAATTTTCCTTGCCATCCCCTGTTTTAATTTTCTCCCCATGTACAGCATATTCTAGATGTATGAAGAGAGTGTATGAGCACATAAACAACTTGAATTCAAAGCAAGCTAACATGCCACTCAGCTTACATGCAATCTAAGAGCCTTTCTATTCCTCCGCATTTTCTTTCTTCTTCTTCGAACTTATCTTGCTCTCTTCTCATCCCACCTGTCTGTTGGTTTCTTTTATCATCTACTCCTTTGTGTTTTTCTTTCACTGCCTCCCATCTGCTCTCTTCTCTCTGTTGTTGCTTTCTTTCTTCTGGCTTCTTTATCTCTCTCTCTCTCCCTGACCTTTCCAGTGTAAAATCCTCTCTCCACTTGATTCCCAGTTTTTAATGGGTGTGGGTTAGACGGAGGGAGAGAGGAAGGGTGCTATTTACTGAGGAAAATCCTCCTGAACGAGTGTGAAAAGATTAGAAAAGAGAGCAAGGGCAGGTAGAGCAAAGCAGTGCGTGCATGTACGTGTGAGTAAGACTTAAGACATTGAGCCTCTGCGCAGACACCTCTTTGACGTAGACAACAGATGTTATTGTTGAAGGAAAACTGTGGTCGTCACAGGTAATTATGAAGCTACCGCCTGACTAAATGAAGGTTAGGGTTCAACCACAAATTATTTTTGCCATTTTCAGCTCTGCCAGCAGGGTGAGTTGCATGTCTGGAACAGGTCATGCACACGATAACTCAGTGGGCGTCTACAAACAGCGGTCTTGTCACGAAAAGAGCTCAACGATGACGTTTTTTGGTTTTTTTTGATCAAACAAATGCAGCTGCGACGAGTTTTGATCCTGTGCTGGAGTTGGTTCCCTCTTCCTGGCAATGTGGCTGTTTTGCTGCCTAATAAACTGCCTAGTGGATCAACATCATAAAAGACTGTGTAATTGCAGGACTTAAATGGATCATAAACGTCTAAGTAATGGGCGCCATTTTCCATGTTGCAGTGGAGAGTGTATGGACAGTGACTACTGTAGCACTACTTTAACAGAGAAAGCAATAAACAAACTTGTTTTTCTGTTTGCTCATCATTAGTAAACAATAAAAAATGGAGACATAGGTAACAACTAGTCTATCTTAATAACAGCCTGATCCATCATACCATCCTCTAGTATTGCATTGACTATTGATGGTATATTTCACACTTGATGTGGACTTTTAAACAGAATGCACGGCTCGCAAGAGTGCACCGTGTGCACGAAGAGAAAAAATAAGAAATCATACCACAAAATCACCATAATGATCTTTTAACACAGGTTGTGCTTCCATTGCTTAATTAGTGACTGGATTTGATTAGCAAGGCAAATGTGTCTTCACAGGCAATAATTCTAATTCGGAATGAGTTAACACATTTTTAATTTTCAGTTAAAATAATCAGCACAGCAAGGTCTTCATAAAAAATGCCAGATTTCAAAATGTCAATAGGAATGTGTAAAATCCAAAATGTTAAAAAAGGCCATCCCCTTGGACGCCGTGATTGGGAACAGTTCAGGCAAAACTCAACTTCAAAAATACTTTTTAAAAACTTCTTTAAAAACGTACTCAGTTTCACCTCTAACTCTTGCTCTTTCTGTTTGTCTTGGTCTGTGTGTGCCGCTCAGGAGGGGAGTTAATGAGGGTGTGAAATTAGTGCAGAATGGTGGCGTCTTTCGTTTTCACCACAGGCAACAGCGGTGGGAGGCAGAGCCCTTCTGTCCTCTTCCTGTCATCTAGCTTTCTACCCGCTCCTCATTCCTTTCATCGCTTGCTCCATTGTCCTTCCCTTCTCTGCTTCCCCCGAGCAATCTCTGTCAATCTCCAACCTTCTGACTCTTTTCCCTCCCTTTGCTCTCTCTCACTCCGCCACGGACACAGTGGAACCAAACTCGAGCAGAATTCAACTATCTGCACATCAACATGAGTACTTTTTAATTAGCTGATGCTGTGAGTGCATACGAAGAGCTCTGTGCTCAACTGACTGTTAAACGGCTGTGATCAATCAAGTACATCTACCAATCTGATATTATCTGAAGACCAGCAGGACAATTCTAAGCTTTCTTTATGTTTTGGTACACCAAGACAAATGATGATATCCACTCACATATATACAAAAGGGCTTTGAGTCCTATTGGTTATGATAACACTTGATGAACTCATTAACTCAGATATGGCAGCAACCCTGCTGGACCTTTGGCTTTAATTGCACACACAAAAAACACACACTGCCACACAAACAAAGACACAGCAGACATTCCACAGGTATGGCCATGCATGGTCCTCCTGTAGATAGTGAACAGGGAGAGATTAGGGGCTCGCTGAAGCTTTTCAAAATGCCAACCTCGTCCGGAGCAAGGGGTGTAAATACCACCCAAATGTCAGCAGGAGACCCCACAAGTCAAACTAAATTGGCTGCTACATGCACAAACACTCCCCTATGTCTGCCCCATATTGTGTGTGCCTCTTTAAAGACACGCATTCTAAACTTTCACACATCAGGTCGCATTGCAATACTTGTGAGGGCAGAACCAGCCTTATTCATGCACTCGCTGTAAGCCCGAGCACCGCTGAGCCTAAACAGACATGATGTGAAGTTTCAAGCATCTTTAGCTTCGTCAAAATAAAAGACAATACAAGACAAACACAGACAGACTCAACAATCAGGACAACCCATCCTTATATTGTTTGCATTTGCTTTTTGAAGGCATGTGGCCTGGGGCGACATAAATATAGACAGAAAGGCAGATGTTAGCGACCACTTGCTCATTACAATGCATCCATTTTCAGGCGTTTAGCCAGGGCTAGGTTGTAGGAGCAGCAGACTAACCAAGGTAGCCCAGATGTCCTCCTCCCAAGCCACCTCCTCCAGCTCTTCCTGAGCAAGCCCGAGGCTTTCCAAGACCAGGTGGAACATGTAATCCCTCCAGCATATTCTGGATCAGAGATGCTGATAGACAATTCTGTTCACTCTTCACTCTGCTTCTAGACGTTCTGTCCAAAGCAGAGTAGGTAACAAGCCACAAACCTGGTGACGCCCAATTCCCACATGCACTGGACGTACGACAGAGAATAGAGATGCAGCTCGCACAAGGTTTATATGTGAACATGAAAGCGCATGAGGCGCTGTCAACCAATATTTTCCTCAGTATTTCCCAATACTGTGAGCTGCTATTACCGCCTTGTAGCTGCATGGCTTCCAGTAAAGTTACAGTTCATATCCATGTCTGATCGGACATACGTAATATACTGTATGTAGTAAAGACTTTGAGGGAAGTGTAGTTTTAGGTGAAATGGGAGTTCAGGTGAATAATTCCCAGTGAGAAACATGCTGTCTTCACTTGGACACTATTTTCTCAGAGGACTGATGGAGAGAGCAAGATCGATATCAACAAAACTAACAAGATATGAATCGAATATAGATGCAGCTGTGAAGAAGCTACAAATTCTTAAACATGGATGCACTGTATTATGTATTAATATTACTAATGTATCACTCAGTTGAACACAGAAAAATATGTGAAAATGAAAAATGTGCATTGGCCAACGTCGATGATGCCAGATATCGGCCTACCGCTCCTTTACATGCCTTAGTCTGGCTCTCTGTGAGTTACTTGGCTTCACTGAACATTACATACGTTCTTAATTACAAGCCAATCAGATGCAACATCATCTGAGTGGGGCTTAATATGACGTAAGATGAAATGGTAATACCCAGAGGGAAATTAGATTAATGAGCCAGCAGAAAGTGATAGTCAGTGAGGCGAAAGATAAAATGTAATCACACAAGTCGAATAGAATAAGAAGCTAAGGATTACTCTTAGAGCTGAGCAAACTCCAAATAGTGTGGAAAAGTTGTGGAAATTATTACAGAAGCTCTTTAAGTGATCTGATGGGTCGTTCCACGAGCTGTTGACACATTTTGATCAGACTGTCTTCAGTTAACCCTCTCTGGAGCAGGCCGGCTGTGCAGCGGAGGTTAATGTGGCCGTCTATTCCAATTTAAAGTGCACCAACTTTGTGATACCACAAAGTCGAGCCCACAGATAGCTGGATGCTAGCCTCAAGATTGAATCCATCTTATCCACCTTGTTGCAACATCACAACATAATATTTGGCTGAAACAGTAAGTAACCAATGGAAAGAACACAATCATATCAAAATTTGAGAGGGTGGAAACCAGATACAAACAAAGATTTGAAAAACATACACTGAAAGACAAAATAAAGTACACTTCATTTTAGGGAAGAGGAAGAAATATCCCACAATCAAAACATGAAGATCATGTTGTGTCATACGCCCACACAAACCACTGATTTCTACTGCTGTAACCCCCAACTGCTTTTGTCATTACAGCTGCCATGAGTTGCATGGCTGGCTGCAGGAGGTGTAGTGATCCATCAGCGGCATGCCAGTGCTTTACCATTAGAAAACCATCTGCAAGAAACAGTGCTCCATTGGCACTATAAGTCTAGAGAGGGCAGGTTGGAGGGAGGGAGTGAAAGAAGAGAGAGCCCGGTGTGCAAGGCAGTTTGGTGTGATTGATATGAACCATTACAGACAACACAGGAGAGGTTGGCAGAAAGCTAGTCACCGTTTTATTTTTGGTCATTTGTTCAGACAAAAGCTTGGCTGGACCCACAGTGAGCTGGGGTTGAACATCAGCATGTGTGTGTGTGCGAGAGAGAAGGAAAGTGTGTAAGAGGGAGGGACCGAGAGACAGACTCAAGGCCGAGGCATCGGTAAGGGGACATGAACACACAGGCAACCACATGCACGTGCACACGAGCACAGATCAATCAAACAAAAGGCAATATGACAACTGACAATACAGCTCAGGTGGATCTGACGGATGAAGCTGATCTTCTATGATTTCACACTGTTTAGTCGTCGGTCCAGCGTTCTACGCTCAGGTTATAACAGAGTTGTACCAAAGCTTCATTCATAATGCTGACATTCAAATTTGCAAACCAACATTCAAATGTTGACAGCTTTTCCTGTTCCTCCTGTTTAAACCTGGTAGTTGCAGATAAAGATAAGATAATCTGCAGAATTAGACTCCAGTGGCGGCTGCATAGGATTGTTTCCAACGCATGTGGTCTGACTGACTGCTGTAAAGTCAAAATTTATTGAATGCCTGCCTAGATGTATTTATGTTGATGACACAGACGAGTTACATTCATCGAAGAAACTTAATCAAATAAATATAAGACTTGTTTGATGAATTATTCAAATTAAGGATTTGTAGCTTTAACCAAAAACAGAAGCTTTAAATGTAAAAAATGGCTGTGCAGTCCTAGGGTACACATACTTCATACTTAAATAAAATCATTTAAAAAAATCTCTTTTGCCTGTATTGACTTTTTTCAAACTGGCCTCTCTTCACTGACTGTAGAATTAAAGAAACTTTGTCGAGCCAAACAGCAAACAACAGCAAAGCGAGTTAGCTGCCTCGTAATACAGTTACTGCCCAGATGGCCTCTGAGAAGCTACAGCTCTCCACCGGCTGAGAATTCAAGATGCTTTCACAGTCAAAACATCTGTTAACCTGCCCGCTTTATGCAAGTGTTTGCCAAAAAAGGCACACTTATCCTGCGTCTATGTGTTAAAAACATGCTCCGTGGTGTAAAAATTGTAGAAAAGTATGCCAAACACCATAGTACGGAAGTTGGAAACATCACAGTTTAATGGATCCTAGAAGGTAATGTATCACTGCATGGAGGCCAATTCAATTAAATTGCCTCACGATTAGATTTACACTACTCGCCTGGGACCACAGCGCTGTATAGAAAAGTACCAGACATACAGAACATTACCACAAAGACAACCCTTCACAATACTCAAATTTAATGGGAAATAAAAGCGAGGGTGGTAGTCGATCCCAATTCCTGGATGGTATCAACAAAACATTTTGAACTGAAAGTAGACTATATTACATCAGGTTTGATTTATGACGTCCCACGAAACATTAAAAAGGCTGAAATCGATAGATGGTCACTAAGAGGCTATGTAATATAATTAGTTTACATTTTACTGGTATTGAGTCATGTCCCAGCCTTCGTGTGTCTTGAGTGGCTTGGCCATCCCCGTCTGACGGACTAGTATGACACTATTGGTCCTTTCACACATGCACCTCATAAAATTAATGGAATCTGCCCAGCCTGTTCCGGTAAAGACAGCAGGTTGTGTCACTTATGTTAATATGATCCAACGAAGTCACATGTTGAAGAGAGGTGAACTGGTGATAAACATGGCCATAGCAGCAGCGCAGTGGTTTTGTCCACACAATATAACAAAATAAAACTTAAGCGATAATATAACTACGTCTCGAGTTATTCATCCATCTACAGCGAAGGACCTGAGACCAGACCCAGGACAGGTATGTGCATTTTACACGGTCAATCAGGTCTCATTGGGGTCCCTTGGATCCACTTCTTGGAATGGATCCTAGAGGCCACAGTTGTTTTGACAACTTGTAAATTAACAAGTGCTAATCGGGTCTGTGTCTCCCAGCTGGGTTCGGGTCCAACATTTCTCAGTTGTGCATGAGTTCGAGTCCCAGCTTTCAGATAATAGACGGGTCCAATTTGCTCCCGGGAAGTCAATTGCAGGGGTCTTTTTGGACCTGTGAAGACCTCTCGTCTACAGCAAAATAGTGTTAAATTAACAAAAACTGCTTGAAGTTATGATTTGCTTATCATTTAATTTATTCTATCCTCACTTGTGACACCGCTCCACTTCTCATACAGTAAGCCGTGTCTCATCCCAGACGAGCGACTGTGAAGTTGCTGTTTTGTGCCGCTGGTCACATTCCCGGTAAACTAAAAACACATCTTGAAACCACATTCAAATGAATTCCTGGCTGGATGTTGGGTGTATCACTCAGTGCTGTACCTGAGAAGAGGCTGGAAGATCACAGTGATGTTCCTCGCTCCCGGTTTACACACAAACTTCATTTCTCCCCCTTCAATGAGGTTGTCATCGGCACCACCTGGAACACAGGAGACAGGACTCCATCAAACACGTCAAAACAGACATCCAGACATAGTAGTGTTGTTGCAGTGGTGCTTAAACTGCATGGTCTGTAAAATGGATATGTGCGAATCATATTTAAGACGACATTTTCATAAAAAGCTTAAATTATTTTGAAATATTGTTAAATATTAAAATATTTAATCAGCAGCACTAATATGCACATCACTCAAACAGTGCAGCTCGCCATCGCAAATCTAAATGCATCCCACATGCTCATACTCCTCCATGCCCCTGCGTCACTGCATGGGCGAACCCCACAGCTAACAGGGTTAATCAGAAAATCATTGCCATGTAAAATGCCCAAAGAAGGAGTGGGGGAGTTAAAGTGAGGGGGGAGATCATAGGGGAGAGAAAGAACACTGAACCTCATTACCTCCACTCATCCTGAAGTAATCAATATAATTGATGGAGGTGAAATTGCCGCTCATTGTCAATACAGCGAAGTGCAAAGCAGAAGGATTGTCTGTCTGTCTGTCTGTCTGTCCGTCTGTCTGTCTGTCTGTCCGTCTGTCTGTCCGTCCGTCCGTCCGTCTGTCTGTCTGTCCGTCTGTCTGTCCGTCTGTCTGTGCATATGCAAAGGTTTTGAAAGAATGTACGTTTATACAGTGTTCATGTGTGTGAAAGAAGAAGAGCAGTGAGACATGGCATTCCTACAGTGGAAAAAATGTAATTCATTAGAATTTCTTGTTTTATTTTTATGATTAAGTCCCACAGCACTCAGTAACAATACATCCATGACACTGGAAAATCACACAATGCAATAAATAACCTAGATTCAAAAACAAGGGAGTCTGATGGATGAACAATTAAGCTCTATGTGTGGGGAAAAAGTCTGCTTCCAAGATTTTAGGACTCAACACACTTGGAGTCAGGAGTAAGTTAAGTGGAAACAGTGGACAGAAATCAAACAAGACGGTGATCCTAGCTGCTTTGATAGAGCTTTGAAATGGGCAAAGGTGTGTGAGCACGTGTGCTCTGAACTGGTGAGATTTCAGTTTGGCACAAAGCCTTGCACTGCTGTTTTCTTCTGTTTCATTACCATGTCCTATACAGTCTTGCAAAGCTTGTGTGATAAAACACAAAAGACACTTCGCCATAGTGCGAAAGCCTGTTCCGCATTACCTGCGCAGCCTGCCTAGCCTTGCATTCAAATGCATATCAACCCATTGTTCCCTGTGCCCGGGCTCCATAATACATTTCTAATGGAACAAGTTTCTTTTGAAAAGTACGGGAGACAACACTCGCCGTATTTTCATTAAAATGACAAGGGGAGCTTTCATTCCACCCAAAACTTTCACATCAGGGGTTTCTGATTCTGATCTGTTGCCATGAAATCTGCCTGCACGGTACGCCCACATTCGCGTTGCTAAGTGGAGACAGAGATGAGGTCCAATTCACTCAAACTCTCTCTTTCTCCATCTCTCCATCCATTCATCCTTCCTTTGGTGCCAATTCAATTAAGACTCAATTACAGGCTCCTAAACAAAGCTGCCGCCAACGCTCTCTCTCTCTCTCTCTCTCTCTCTCTCTCTCTCTCTCTCTCTCTCTCTCTCTCTCTCTCTCTCTCTCTCTCTCTCTCTCTCTCTCTCTCTCTCTCTCTCTCTCTCTCTCTCTCTCTCTCTCTCTCTCATCATCTAGCTAAACTTTTGTTTCCTCGCCATCGACTTGCAAACACTCAAGTTCCCATGAATAACATCAACATGTCACTGACTCCTGAGGAAGTTAGCGTTACTTGTCTGCTCCAAGAGTCACATCTAACCGGCAACTATATACACACACACACACACACACACACACACACAAACAAATACACACCAAATTGACTACCATGTATGTATTCCCAATGACAGTGACCAATTTAATTTCATGCTCTAAACATCTGCATCCATGTCAGACAAAGGAGCGAGGAAGAGACCTCATTGATCCATGGGGTCTGGGACCAGCTGCCAACAGGGCATAGCACTGATGAATATTAAATAGGCCAGCATTAATATGCATAGGATTCTTCAGAGTTGTCTAGACGTGACAGGGTGGCTCCGCTTTCAGGTCAGGGTGCCACCAAACTGCTGCCAGCCCTCTCTCCACATAATGTGTAAAAGTGCCGTTTCGTTGGCGAGAGCTGGTGTGTTTGCGTGTGCGCTTGAGTCTGCTGTTCGTTAGTGTTGTGTGGACGAACGTCTGCGAATTTGTGTCCCTCGGTGTGTGGTCTGATCCAGGATTAGTGGGAGGGGTGTGTGGAGGTGTGGTGCTCAGTGGGACGGCAACCGAAAGCTGGAAAGGAAGAAGCGACACATTCTAATGTGGCCAAATCTGCCTGAAATCCCCCTTGAGGACCACTACTCCATCTGCAACGCACAAACCTACGCAGACATACAGTAACACACAACTTCTACCAATACAAAAATGCAAGGATTAAAGCAGTACAAACAGACAGATACAGACATGGCACGGCACACAACACACAACAAGCAAATACACACACACACACTTGTGCGTGTACCAACACAGACAGCCTAAAACAAACGGATCAACCTAAACTACACAGATACCATATGCGCTCTCACACACACACACACACACACACACACACACACACACACACACACACACACACACACACAGTGACACCCATCCAGCCCCCTGTGGTGCCTTAGCATGCGCTCCCCAGCCCACATGTAATCAAGTCAGGCAGTGACTTAGTGAAATTGCATTAGCTACACTTTCCTGGGTTTGATGAGAAACAGGTTTGATCCTGTGATGAATTCTGGCCTTGCCCAGATTTAGGCAGGGGAAGAATGAACGTGTGATGCCTTCTTTAACACACTGCAGCGTCCCCCGGGACCGCTGTGTTTCTGTATGCATCTGCAAGTGTGTCAGAGGAAATCCAGGCAGACGGGCTGAGGAACGGTCATAATCCCTAATTTACAACTGGTCTGAATCTGCTTTGTGTCCGCAAGTTTGAGTGCCTGTATGGAAAGAAAGGACTGGCAAACAGAGTCACATAATTCCCTGTTTGACAGTGTATGCATGAACATGTACTACTACACAGAGATAGATGATAATAATATGTGCGTTTAATGTGGAGTTTTTTCTTTATTTAGTGACTTTATATAGCGCGATAATGTCATAATAAGGACAATGTTAAATTTGCCCGTATCAATCATCCTTACACACAACACACAATGTATAAACTGGGTTTGTTCGCCTCTGATAGAATCGCAGCGTGCCAAACTGGGTTTGTGTTTGTGTCAACTCAAGACGATCAAAGATACCTGTGATCGCTCGGGCTAGATCCTGATTGGGACTGGCAGGAGGGCGACTGGATGATTGGTGTAATTGACTCATAATCATGTCCCACACACACACACGCACACGCTCGCACAAGGTGGGCTCACAGAAGTGAAAACAATTGGCTGCGTTGGTCAAGACAGCACCAGCAACATCAGAATACAAAAACACTCAAACGAGCATGTTTGGACAGACTCTTTCAAGTGCGCCTGTAACACCATCCAAGCTGAAGTCTGACTGGGAGCATTCAGCATTATCTGCGCCCCTGTTGGCCTGTAACAGTCGAGCGAGGCGGTGCTCTTCCTTTGATTGAGGCCCTTAACCGGAGTTGTTAGCCAGCACTGCACATTTCAAGCTAAATTGTGCAAATAGAAAGCGCCATATAGTATAATCCAATTTTCAACCTCAATGGCCTCATTTGTCTGTAGCTGTTATGATACGAAAATGACTGATCAATTCAATTTGCTTGTAAAAGAATCACACTGGCAGTCAGCTACATATCCACAGAGCTGAAACCTGCTGATCTAATAAGAACGATTTCCGTGTCAATAATGTATGACTCTCTGGTCAATTCCAGGCAACCCATTCCACTCAGACTGTCTTCATGTCTGATTGGGTCTTAATGAGAGCCTTCTATTATTAAAATTAAATGATGGGATGATATCTGCTGCTCCACCTTCCAGGAGACCAAATCCACCCCTCAGCTGAGAATAAACGGTATAAATAAGTGATAGTATAAATAAATTCAGGTGTAAATTGAGTTGGATTAATTATTAAAAGTGTCACTGTGGCACACAATGCATCTCGGTGGTCTTGAGTTTAATGAATGCACATCTGTCAGTGGTATGACAACAACGCGCTCACTCCGACAGCAGAATGAATATTAATTGTGCAGGATGTCTCTTCTGAGACACAAGGAAGAGCCATCCCAAATGAGGGACAGTTTGGAAGTTCCTTCAGCTGGAAATGTATGCTGTTTGTCCTTCAAACTTCAGCAAACAGTGCAGTTTCAAACAATGTTGGAAAATAAGACTTGACTTATTTATCTAATATGTTGACTGACTGACTGACTGACTGACTGACTGACTGACTGACTGAATGACTGAATGACTGAATGACTGACTGACTGACTGACTGACTGACTGACTGACTGACTGACTGACTGACTGAATGGTTCATGCCAGCAGATGTCCACAGTACTAAAAACTCCCACAGTGCAAAGACATGCAGGTTTATTGGAGGCACACCTGAATTTCAGTGGAAACCCTGCAATCAGTTCAACTTCAGTGAACACTGAGATGAATATTCGTGCTGTTAACCAACTGAAAACCATCATGTGATGTGATCATGCTGGAATCAGATAATATCTGAAAACGTCTTTTTCATACCTTACCATACGGCAGCAACACCGGGCCTTTTATCGTAAACTGGTGCACAAACACCAGCAGGAATAATGTGAAGAAAACGGACATTGTTAATAGAAAGTTTAGAAAGCACTGGTATCATAGGTGACAACATGGTCTCTAAAAATAAAAAAGATTTTTTTTTTATCTGCGCCAATTATAGAAACTGTCCAGCCAAGAGTACGTTTCTGTTAGCTTTTGAGGAAACCGAGCATTTCCATGCTGATTCCAATCATCAGAGGCTTAAAAACACTCTTGACTGTCATGGCCTCTTGAATCTGTCAACCATAATTTGCCTGAGTACATGCATGTGAGCGTGAGCGTGAGCATACAAAGAAGTAATCGCTAGGAAAACCACATGTTGTCACATCATTGATTGGACCCAGCAGGGAATCAAGACAGCACATTGCACACGTTCCTCTATAGCGGAAGAACCTGTTGCATGCTGGGAAAGCAAGAGGTGTGTGTTGTTTATCTGTCTGGCTACCAGCACTGCTGCTACGGTACAGGTGCCAAGGTCTCTACAGCCCAACGTGTCCTTCTTCCATCCTCCCCTCCCTCTCTTTTTCATTTTCTCATCCCTCCATCTTCTCCAATCAGCAGGTCTGAGATTAAAAGTAAACACAGAGGTGACAGTCAAAGCCGCGAATGATGACAAGACCAGTGCTGATTAAAATTAGCCACAGGTTGGGAAAATACACCGGGCTCTTTCCCTCTGATTAAATGTCTGCACTGTGTAAACTACGACAACCTTGTTCTCCTTCTTCTGTCCTCTGCAGCCACCATTTCTCTTCTTCCGGCCTCCATTTTCTCAGTGCATTTAAAAGCTGGAGTTGGTAACGCTAAGGAAACCAGCAAGAGTAAGCTAAATTAGCATCCAAGTATCTGAAAATGAACGCATACTGCCTGACGACTGCTGAAGGACGAGTCCACGAGAGAGCGCTGGAGAGAGGACTTAATAATCGGGCACGTTTATTGCAGCCAGAGATACAGGATTTTATTTACTGATTGCTGTCAGGATGTAGAGAAAATGTCAACATGTATAACCAAAAAGCTTCTGAAATACCTACCCCATCTTATCTGTGGGTCATTTTCGCTAGCGTTGCTCTGAATGACGCCTCAATGAAACTTCTGGCCTTCTATGCTTTCCTTTAGCTTGCCTGTGTCTGATGTTTGGCACTGAGAATGTGCTTCTTCGTTGCTCAGATTTTTTAGTTTCGAGGCCGTGATTACATGGATGGAACAACTGCATGAGACGTGCATGCAGCGTCTAATGGGGAAGCGCTTTGGTTACTGTTAAGGCAGTAATTTTGGTTGACATCCAGTTTTACTGCTGGGCTCCTACTGAGATATTCCAGCAGGTGCTGCCGGCTTGTTTTCGGATAATCATCCATGATTCACATTTCATCAAGAAGTGGAGAGCCACAGAACAGGAAAAAACAGGGTGCACTATGCAGTGTAATTCTGTCAAGACGGGTCCACAATGTCTGACCTCACGACGAGTCAAACTCTAATATCGGCCTTTAAATAACCTCCTGCAATGTCTTTTCCATTATCATGTTCCTATCCCTCAGTTTCCTAACCAGGACTTGGTGAAGTACAATACAGTAAAACGCTGATATTATTATTACAAGCCGCAGTGCGTTTTCTGCACCGTCTCCATGCTCCGCTCTAATTTCAGCACCAGAGCTACTGTAATTCAATCACAGCAGATGAGAATCCAACAGTGCATTTATGTGTGCGTTTGTGCGTATATGCGTGCACGGGGAGGGGAGGGGAATCACATGTCCAACGTTTTAACCGGTAAACCTCGCTGAAATCTGCATTTGAGCAAAGTGACCATGATGAGCCCGAGCTAACACATACAAAATAACTACTGAGAGTCGGCCATCTGCAGCAGTGTGTGTGTGTGTGTGTGTGTGTGTGTGTGTGTGTGTGCGCCTTGTTTTCCCACAATATGCAGAGCTGCTCCATATTTGCTTTCATGCAGAACACAAATAAAGGCTTTTCACAGTAATAGCCTGTCAGGTAACAGAGGTACCTCGCATTTTATCTCCAAACCCAGTTATGTCGCTGCTGGAACAAAGCGATTCATAAAGGTCTGGCACCTGAGCAAGAGGGGAAACACGTCCTTTCCTGGTGACATTCTTGCAGTGTGCGGAAGTACCGACTCGATTACAACATGTCATTCAATTACAGCATGTCGTACGTGTCATAACTTGGCATGCATACTCTCCGTAGCGTACACACACGCACCCACTTCTGGGCAGTATAAAAGCCGTCATCAGTCATTGATGTGACATGTGCCTTTGCTACATCACTCAGCATCGTGGGTAATAAATCCATTAGGAATAATGGCCGTTTGAAGGAGACTCTTAAAAACAGAAACTGTGAACCTGATGATATTCTGCATATAGAGGAAAATATTAACCTGTTAGTCGCTCTTTGCTGTAGAATAAGTCAATAAAAAAGAGGTCTTGTAAAACATATTTCCCAAATGTTCCTTCTCGGAAACTTAGGACATAACCGTGACTTATTAGTGGGTATAATATTACCTCCTTTGTGTAATCGACGGCTATTGAATTCAATCTGTTGCACAATGAGGAGCAAAAATGTAAACAAGTTTTGGAAGGGAGACATTAGGGTTTATTCAAAGCAGGAGATCATTTTTATTTTACAGCACAGAAGATGTAATTTAGAATGGTTTAGATTGAGTTTAGAATGGCCCGAGGACTTTATAAAGCAGTTTAAACAGAAATCCATCTCCATAGTCAAGTATTATTTTCACTTCTACACGAGAATGAGGCGTGCTGGAGGTAAAAAGTGGCGCCAGTACATATTTCATGTTGTCTTTCTTACTGACATTTACTTACGGTGGGACCATACGGACCTACAAAATGTCACTTACTTTCACATGATTTGATTTGGTTATGATCTGTTATTGAGCTGTTAATGAGTCCTCCATGTTGAGACACCCACGCATGGACACACAAACACAAATCTATTAAAATGTCAATCTCCTGGTAGCAAAGAGCAAGAGAAAGTGAACGCCGTAAACCAAAGATGAGCGAGAAAGATCAAAACTCGACAGAGCATCAGCGCACGAGCAAAGAGTGGAGGAAAGGGAGAAAAATGAGAAGCATCAATCGCAGCTAAGCAGCTGTCTTCAGCATTTCAGTGCCGCGATCCGATAATAATCATTGACTTTTTCACCGACAGAGCTCCATCTAAGGCTCCCTTTTTGAATATGATAAATCATGATTGCGAGTTCAGCGAAAGTCAGGTATTGATCACGCCACAAGACGAGCGAACAGCCGTTACCCTTGAATTCTGACAAAAAACAAAGAGTGAGTGATTGGAAAGAGAATAACTGAAAAGGCAAATCGGTGATTTTACAATAAAAAACAGAGAGTGGGGAAGTGATCTGAACGTGGCAGCGGGGGCCAGACTCTCCCCCCAACATTAAGATATTCCACCCCCAGTAATCACAATCCCGGTTTGGCCAAATTGTATCACATCACACATCGCTTGGCAGGAACATGCTGCTTCTGCTACTTCGCGTTACGAGCACGCACACGCACACGCACACGCACACGCACACACACACACACACACACACACACACACACACACACACAGAGTTCTGTGAACACGTGGTTATCAACATCTGCTATCCCCACCCACCTGATATCCCACCCACCATCACCTCCACCCGCTTCTCCCACAAGACGTTTTTCCATTTGCACCTCTCCTCCCTCCCCTCCCCGCTGGGGTGTACAAATCAGGTTGACAAGGAACACCACTTCAGGTCGCCCACAGCCGTCACTCTCCCCCCTGCTCCTCCCCCTCTCAAGGGGACATGATGCTATTATACATAAACAAGAAGCTTCTAATACAGCACGGGCTTTTCTTTTTCCACCTCAGACCGAGCATTAGATGTAAAGGGGTGGGCAGAGAGAGAGAGAGAGTGAGAGAGAGCTGTTTGTAACTAGATTGGACTCAGCCAGACTGCTCTTTTTGTTTGCCGGACACCTTGCGAGCAACTCTATTTGAATATCAAAAGGAAAACAGGGAATGTGTGAAATAGATTTGGGACCGAATTGATTATGAACACATCTTAAGAGGTCAGAGTTGGGAATGGAGGTTTATGTCTGGAAGTCTGAAGTGTGTGTGTTTGGTTACGTGCATATCCGGGGCGAGCGCACGGTGATAGGCAGGATTTGTGTACGGCTGTCGCTTTCTGGGGGGAGGAGGTTGTCACTTCAAACGCACCCCGGGGCAAGGCAATATTGCAAGAAACACGATGAACGGCCATGACACAAAGAGAAATACTTTTTTTTTTTCTTTTTTTTTTTTTTAAAAGAAGGCTGTAAATGCCTTACTGACTCGGCTTGGTGCAAGACTGCAGTGGTTACTGGGATATATTCACACTTCACCTCCCAGATGACCACTGGGGCACTCCGAGTCACCCGCCGCCTATACACGCGATCGAGAGGCAATAAAAAAGCAGAGGGCGAGGATGTAAAAGTCTAGTGGCTGGGAGACATGCACAGCAATATGGGGCATGGTAACACATCTATAGCAGGGAAAACTGTTATTTTCATAATTTATTCATAGGGAACGTGATTGAATCTGGAGGCTCTGTGATTCTCAAGTAGTGGTTTGCAGAGGATACAAAACACACCCGCGAACACTGCATACACATTTATACAGATCGGCTGAGGAGCGGCTGCATGTATGAACACTACAGTCTCACTACATACATTCACAACGCACATTCCAGATGTGGCCACATATGGAGCTGTAATAGAGTCTTTAGATGAAGCATCGGATTAATTGAAGCGTACCAGACGTGTTTCAGTGGAGAAAGCAAGCAATTAAGTCGTCGTCGCCCCCCCCCCCCCCCCCCCCCCCCCCCCGTGTTTGCATGTGCGTGCGTGAGGCATGTGAATATGCACCCGTGTGCATGTGTGTAATGATATATGGCGGCTCCTTACAACACTCAGGAGACATAAATTACAGATATTACAGATTAATTTCAAACCCATTAGAGATATATGACCATGGAGAGCTTACAAAACCATCGCATGTTCTATTCAAACACAGCTGCTACGATTCTTATTTAAATATCTGAGAATTTGAACAAAGATATGCGACATACTGCAACCTCTCTGATATGAAAATTTATTTGATGTCGGTACGAACAACCCCTGATTCCAGGAAAGTTATTATTACTACACAGGCTCAGGAACACTTCATGAAACTGTTGCTGGTAAAGAGGCAATTTGCAAATGCATTCTATTTTTATTTACATTTTACACGGCGTCCCAACTTTTTCCAGAACAGAAGTTGTAGTATCCTTCACAAAAGTACTAAAAGCAGCAAATACAGTGAAGGCTTCTCCAGAAACTACAGAAACATCTGCAGCTCGGACTTCGTAATCTATTTAGCGCATGACCGTTTCCCTCCTTTGTTAACGGTGCATAGCTGGATTTAAAACGAACAATCAAAGTCTTATTTCCTAGGCTGCATTGGTGAGCATCTGAGTTAATAACTATATTGACTTGAAGCAGACCGTTGAGAAAAGAAGAGTTTAGGAAACTCCAAGTAGAGAGACTAAGAGACACACATGACTAAGCTTCAAGTGTTGAGTAATCCCGCAGCCAGAAGAACTCATCAACTCAATCTCTCATTCGAACTCTTTTCCTCTCCCTCCGTCCCTACAGTAAGTTTAATTTGAAGGGAGAGAAAAAGTCCCTTTCCACGCCGTCTCAATACATATTTTTCTAATTTCTTCCTTCAGAAATCTCTTAATGGCTTCTTCGCTGGACCCTGATGAAAACAATGACTTTTAACCTTCCTCTCCCCCCCTCCTTCCCTCCATCCGTCTTTCCCCTCCCTCCATCACAGCCGACTTATTTCACTTTCTAAATGATTTCTTACTCCTTCAATCTCTTTGCAGCCATTCAGGCCCCGGCCTGGGCTTGTGGCCGGTGCTACGCATTGTGACAGGTGAAATGAAAGCCCAGAGAAATCTCATCTTCTTATAAACGCTCCGAGGCATTCAGCCAGTCAAAAAAAATATTTTTTCCTCTTTCTTTCAGAGGCGTCGACAGATGGAAGAAAAAGACGAAGAAGGAAAAAAGTGAGCCGTTATTTGAAGACCATTTGGGGTTTTCCTTTATCCACAGTTAATCAATGCTGTTCTTTTTGCGGCAGGCAGAGCTAAGCCAGTACATTTTGCATACATTTACAGACTAGCTACAGTATGAGCACTGGTTCTCTTTGACTACAGCCTGCATTGAAATGTCTTCTAGAATTGTTCGTGAAGTCAGTCCTTGGCTTACTTTTAAGCTGAAACCTAAAGAAATCTAATTAATATTCCATTATTTAAAAACTTGACTCTCAATACTCATAATTAGTTACGCAGATATTGTCAAAGGCTCATTTTTGCATGTGTTGAGGAGAAGTCTCTGTAGATTAAAAGCACTTCACTGTTATCGTCTCGCTCCATCTGCTACCTTTTCTGTTTCATCCAAACAATGTCAATGAAGAGCTCGGTGTGAAAAAGGGAATGGTAGCAGACAAACAGCGCTGTCAGGCGCTGCTGATTGAAACCTCAAGGTCACAGGCAGAGAAGCAGAGAGCCAGGGAGAGAGAGGGAAACAGAGGAAGTATAGGAGCAGTAGAACAGCTTAGACTCTCCAGGGTCTGGCTGTGCAGCTCACTCACTGTGTGTGCGTGTGTGTGCATGTGTGTGTGTGTGTGTGTGTGTGTGTGTGTGTGTGTGTGTGTGTGTGTGTGAGTGAGAGGTTTTCAAGGCCTCTCCCTGTAGGCGGATTCTGCAAAGTCACCCTGCTCTCTGCCTCTCGTCAATCTCTTTCTCCACCGCCGTCTCCCTCTCCACACTCCTGTTGTCTGCCTTTTCCCTGAGTGTAACTTCTCGACCCACAACATGCCCTTCCCATCTCCACCGCACCTTTTGTTTTTACTGCTACTCCCTAATCCCTCCGCCGCTCGGTGGCTGGATCCTTCCACACCCCCACCTCCACCTTCTCTCTAACACCTGTTTTTCTTCATAATCTCTCTCCTCGAGTATCTATCTGCACTTACCCATCATTTCTGTCTGTTCAATAAGCTTGCAGGTCTTTGTCTGTGTCTTCTTACTCACCCCGTACTCCTCTAACCTCCCTCCCTTCCCTCTTGTCTTCCTTTCACCTGACCTCAACCTTCGCTCTGTGTTCCTGCTGCTCTTTTCTCTCCCACACACACACACACACAGTCAAACCTGCTCAAATTATCCTTCTTTCTGTCATATTTTCCCTTTTCCTCACTGTCATGTCAATACTTTTCACACCCTCTGCTCTGTCATTTCTCTTTCCCTTCCTTCTTCTCACTATCCTTTCACCCATCTTCAACTCACGTCTCTATTCCAGCTGTTCAGTCTTCTGCAGCCCCACTCTGGTTTGCTCCGCTCAGAAATGGGCAGCATGTCAATTAAACACATTTAAATACATATTTAATTACTTTTGAGTATTTTGTCATGTGTATTATGATGGGAATAACATGTATAATGTCTGCTAAAATACTTTCAGAGGTTGTATTTGTGTATTTAAAAGAAATTGTGCTAAATTCCCAGTCTTACTGCCCTCTGAAAGAACGAGTGCATTGCCGCTGTTCAGTCCCCCCAGTTGCATTTCAATTGGCTGTTCACTCAGTCAGTCAGCTCCACTTTACACTGACAGAAACCACCCTTCATGCATCCCTGAACTTGCAGCCTCCCACCATCAAGACATCCTGATTGGCCAACAAATCTATGAAGTGGGAAGTTAGCAGACCTCATCTTTGCAATGCAGGGGGATTAAGGTCAGACCCATGTTGCGGCGACTTATTTTTGTATTTTACATTTCGTTTTGATATATTTGATGGGCCAGTATTTGTAACAAGATACTTTGGGATGTATTTGTGCCCATCTCTGTCTCTGCTCTTCATTCCTCAGTCCATCCCTCCATCCTCCTCTCCTCACCTTGTAATTCTCCACTCTTGCTGTAGAGTTCTCGCCTCTGCTCTCTCAAGTAGGCACTCATGCTGATGGCATGGGAAGATGATTCAAACCTGCAAAACACACACAGGGTTCAACAAGCAAGCAGACGATGCAACAGAACCACATTCAACAGAAGAGGAGACAAAATAGTAATACTGAGCAATGGCCTTTGGTCTGAGATGTTCAGCAGATCAATGGAGTTTGGACTTTCGGAAAGTTCATTCTTTTATTTTTCTTATTATTTGGACTGGCACAAAGCAGAGAACAAAGTGTGTGATCCTTACTTGAAGAGCGACTGCTTGGCACGCTGTGGTTTTTTCTTTGCAAAAAAGGCAGCAAACTCGCTGCCAGTGCTGGCATAGGAGAGCTGAGCCGACGGCTCCGTGGCGCTGCGGCTGTTCTTCACATCCAGATACTCCATAAGCAGAACCTAAACAACACGCAGAGCGCTAAGTCAAAGGCTAAAAACAGAAGAATCGAGGTAAAGGAAGTACATCAGTACTATGTTTAATTGGAGAGGGGTCATGGTGCAGTAGGTCTAATGGACTTAGCTGCCAAGTGTGTGAGTGCTGATTCATTGTCTGCCTGCATAGCATTAAATCAGCAAAACAAGATCCATTTCCAGAATATCCACTACCACGAGCAGTAGGCCGAATAACACAAGATGAGTTATTTGAATGCACAAATGATCAATTAACACCTTTCATAATGTTAGATGGAGTACTCAAGCCTCCCATTCACAGTCATTTCCTGTAAGCTCTGTTATGTTCACTTATCAACTTATTCATGAGCACCATTTCTAACCATAAGGCCTTTGGACAGCAGGTCTTCTTATAGATTATTAAAAAAATATACAAACATTTACATTGATTTACATCAGATTAAGCTCCATCTCTGTGGAGTTCACTCCAAAACAAAGCTGAAAACATGAATGAACATGAGCCGCAAAAACCCAGTAAGCTTCCCATGCTGCTTGTTTTCAGCTTCAGCAGAGTTTTTACTGAATTATTCTTCTGTTTTCGTATCGCGTTTAATGTAAAATTGCAATTAAAAAACGCCTTGTTCAGCAGAGATGCATATCTAGCAGCTCAGCAGTGGACATCCCTCGCGGTGGGTTTTGTTTTTAGCTTGGTTTGTAGTATTACAATGAGCCACGATTTATGGCAATACACCGTCTAATAAGCCAATCCTGAAAAACAAAAGAAAATCCAAACTTCGAGGCAGGAAACGGCCAGTGACAGGACTGGGTGTTGTAAATATTCTTGTCCTCCATTTCCCTCATCTGTCTGCATGATCTATGGTGAAATCCATCAACGTCTGATCATGCTTCATGAAAATCTTATCAACTTCTAACAATAGCTGAGGACAAGCACACTGAATCTCTGGCCAGACAGAGAAAGTTAACTTCCTCCACTCTATCATTCTATCTGCACATTCCCTCTGTTACTTTCATTGGCTCTCATTTTTCAAAATCTCTTCGTGTTTCATCTCTCATTTCTCATATTTCTATTTTCTCTCTGTTGCTCGCTCTACCTCTGTTCATCGTCCCCTTTCTGTCTCCCGCCCTTCTTCAATCCTCTCTGTGTGAATACATATGTTCTAAAATAGCCTCCCATATCTAATAGCTTCATAATTTAGCAGGGCCATTTAGCCCGTGTGTGTCTAATTCTGAGGCGCAGTGTGGGTCAGCCCAGAATGGGACAGGAGTAATGGCCAAGCAGATGGAGATCCATCCCGACCATAATGATGTAATTAACACAGCGGAGAGGCCCCCCCCCCCCGAAGTCACGCATGGGAAAGCCTTCACACGCGAGCACCGATATTAATTCAAGTGCACACATGTGCATGTGTGAAAAATGAAAAAAAATGCACGGTGATGAGCCACGCCGATGAGCCACGCCGATGAGCGGTTTCAGTGGTTTGATGGATTACGACAAAACACAGGTCAAATTTTTCTAAAAAAAAAACAAACAAAACACTAAAACGTCCACTTTTCTCACTTAAAATGCTTCTGACAGAGCTAAATGTTTGGTGTGATAGAACGAATGTTCATGCAAATGCACAAATTAAACATGTACACACAATCTTCCATCACATGTATAATTACTCTCTAACACACTTCCCCACCTCACAGGCAGCACTGGAGGCCACATCACACACAGCCTCTCCAACTGGAAACACCAGGTCCACTTGCCACTAGCCTCATGCTGCAGCTAATCCTATCAGTGTATTAATTACTAATGATGAGCTGATGGAGCGAAACCCCCGCTTGATTGCAAGCTAACGCCCAAGTAGACTTAATGAAATGCCAGCAGTGGGCTGATGAAGGGGCTCCGACCCTACTTAAATTGCATTAGCCCAGAGACAGAGTGAACTTTGGAGGCAATTAACTGGACTGTTAGGACAGAGAGAAAGATAGAGGAAGAGAGGGATGGGAAGCGGAAAGCAACACAGAAGCAGCGAAAGGAGGAAGGGGAGATAAAGGTGGAAAAGAGTTGTGTAGAATAGAAAGAGCAAAGGATTATAGGTGAGGAGTGAAGACTGAGTAGAATGCTAAAGAGAAAATGGGAATGGAAAGGGAGAAGCAAGACAAAGAGACCAAGTGAAATAACCAGTTGTCGCATATTTAAGAGAAGTTAAAAAAACAGAGCGGCTCTAGTTAAGGATCTCCTATTAATTTTGACAAGGGCTCATGCCTTTAGAAGACAGTTTCACCAATCTATCTCCAATCAGCAGCAAACCACGTTTCAGAGATAATGACTCGCAAAAGTAAAGGTTTTGTTAACGTCACCTCCAATGTACAAAGCTGCCCCGATAACAAGTGCCACACTGGTCCTAACAAAGTCACTCTGTTGCAAAGCCAGCAAATGAATGCAAATGAGTGTTGTTTTTTTTTTTGGTCTTGTTACAAGAGGATTGGATGACACTGACTAAATAAATAAATCTAAATCTCATTGTACAGTGTGCAAATTATCAACAATAAAAGAACGCTTTCAGGAACTGAAGACTTTGTCCTTGTTTGTCAAGAAAGTGACGTAGTTTTGTTTCTTTTTAGAAACAACAAAGTATTACAACTACAAATACATCAGAGCAACATCTTATTTAAGTTGTGTTTATTCTTGAAATATATTAAGGCTCAGTGTTAATATGCGCACTCGTCTTCATCGCCACCCGTCCACTGCTCTCCCCAGATATATTCCAGGGGACTTTACTGGCAAATTACAATCTACATATGTTACAAGGAAAGTACAATCACCGCAGCACTCTCCCCAGGCTGGTAATCCTTTAAATGTTGCACCATAAAGAGAACTTTACAGGTGGTGTAGGTGTAAGTCACGACAGCCTGTCTCCCTCCAGTAAAGTTCAATGTCCTGTTATAATGTGCTGTAACTGCATTTATATGGATGCAACTCTGCACCAAAGCCTTGCCTCTTCTTCCACAATGAACAAAATGCCAGATCAATGGAAAATAATCTCAGATATTTGTTTTGTTTGATATGAAAGTTCCTGTCTACAGAAGATTGCAAACCAGTAAAAAAACAGTTACTCATATGACCTGGATGTACAGTACTCGTCTCCACACAATGAATAAAACAATCCCCCCTTTCTTCCTTCCTCCTCCCTCTTGCCCATCAGGTCAAGCATATGAAATCTCATTAAAATCGTTATTACTCAGGCAACAAAGAGGCCTGGATCGTATTACTGTTACGTGTGTGACCGTAAGGCTCGTCAGTGAGGAACACTTACAAAGTGATAAAGAAGAGTCAGCGGGAAAAAAAACATCAGGGAAAGAACAGTAAGATTTGTGTTGCGAAGAATAAGAGTGACCAAAAGGGAGAAAAGTACAATTAGGAGACATTAGCAACACAAGAGGCAAAGAGATGCAGAGAGGAAGGGGAGCATCTATAGCTGCACCCAGAGCATCACATCAACTGCCTGGGTCCAGGCCTTTGAATCCACCCATTCCACCAAGTTCAGCTGATTCTTCAGACTCTGTCCTCATGACACGAAAGAGCGCTTTCTTGTCTGAAAAAGCTGGTGATCTAATGAGCGCCATGGGGGGACTCACGATTAGCCAATTAGCGCTACAAGTTGTGAAGCTGTTGGAAAGCGTCGTCAAAACTAGGCAGCGCTAATAAAATACGGAACCATCACTGCATTTCTTATTTTTCGCCTCAAATGTTTTCAGAAACATATTTCAGTGCACGGTTTAGCTGTAATGTGAGAACGTTTGTGACCGGATGCTAAAAACGGACGAGCCAAAACCAAACGGCACCAAACTCGCTGTCCGGTACCCACTAGTCGGAGCTTTCATTGGTCCAATGGAGCTTTCAACAAACTCATTGGTCTACAGTTCAGTACCACTGATAACATCTGATGTAACTGGCTCTGATATCAGAGGATGGGAAATGGGAATCCATGGAAATAATATAATGTTAGCACACTCTCTCCTACTCTCAACGCCTTTAATGTTGGCAACAGGTGGTATCAGATGGAAACATGCCTCTTTCCACATTTCCTTCTTCGTCTCAACAGTTCAGGTTGAAAATCTGACATTTAAACATCAAAGCATCCTGGTGGCAACTTCCTCAGTGTAGATGGATCTTGATAACTTAAGATAAAAACAGGATCTGCATGCTACATTAGTCCAGTGAACTTCCACTGAAGGTCACTGAGAGTTGACGGAGAAACAGGGGAGGAGGAAATGAAGTGCTTGAATTCACCAAAAATCAATATTCACGGGTGAATCTGTGAAGCAGGGGATGAAAAAAAAGGGGGTAATACGTAAAGATGTGAGACATGGAAAATGGCTCTTCACACCAAATACGAAGACTAAGCTCTTGAGTTCACATCAACTCGAGTGTTTATGCGATTTTGGGTGCTTATGTGCGGGCACGCATGGAAAACACACATTTCTCTCAAGGGCTGCCCTGACGAAGACTCATTTCCACCACTAATGAATGTAATTCTATCATCCAAACAAACTCCTTCCGCGGATTGGGTCTCGTCCTATTAAAAAAGGGGGAAAGCTTCATCGAAGTCTGCCTTTGTAATTAATTTCCAGCGCTCCCATTCATTTCTTCTAAATCAAATGTCCTGATGTCACCCTTTGTGTTCGCAGAAATTGTATACTCATCCTCCATCCTGTCCATTAGGGCCTAACACCTAATAAATCAGTGCAATTAAGAGAGTGCCACTCAAAGCTGTGCAGGTGAGCACTTGTCACTGGATGAATTCCGCCGTAAACTGGCTAAAATTAAAGAAATAAATATCACTTCATTTGGACTTTCCGTGGTTCCAGCCTCTCCTTCTTTTATTAAGTCATGTTAAAAGCAGCCGAGAGAACAATCTCAACAATTTGTTCCTTTCTCAAAGCTTTATTGAAATCGGCTGTTTTCCCACTAAATCCCTTGGCTGGTGTCTTGTCACAAAGCATATTGACTGATATCCCTTGCTGCTAGCTTGAAGTTAAAGTCCAAAGTGTCCTTGGCCGTCAAAGAAAGTGTTCTTTATACACCCTGTATTGATTGTGTTCCCAAAACTTCAATAACCTTCACAAGTTCTGACAGAGCTTCAGCCACAACTACTCCCGCAGCACTGAACTACCACTAACCAGCGGGGGTTCCCACCTGGAGCGTACTGCATCTAGTCAATCTTTTGAAGGCTATCGTGTTGACGGAGGAGAGGAGGATGTGCCTGCGTGTTCAGTGCAACCCATTTTATTCCTCTCCATGTCCTTGCAGTGTCCTCAACATGGTTTTTTTATGCAAAAAAACATTTCTATGTGTATTTATTGCTTTAAACAAAGGAGGAGGAGGAATAGTTTGTAGCATTGAGAGGTGTTTCTATGGATACTATCCTTTCAAGTGTATGTGTGCTTTTAGTTTTGATTTCCATGAGATAATGAAAATGGCAGTGAATATGTAGAAAGGGCAAGGATTACTGCATATTTTAAATCAATAGCAACAGACAATACAAAGCAGACTAAAGACCACTGATAATATTACTATTACCATGACTGACACATACCATTATGGTATCCTTTCTGTTAAAAGTCAGTTTTCTGTGTGTTGTTACTCACTGAGACTGTAGTGATTTCTTATTTGTAGTTATACAGTAAATAAAGTTAAGCAAGTGACGTATGAACACTTTGGGTTTACTTATTTTCTAACCCTAACCCTAACCCTAACCCTAACCCTAACCCTAGAACTAGACATTACATTACAATACACATACTCCTAAAACAGTACATGCTGATGATCTAGTTGAAGCCATTAAAGTGTTAACTGTACATAATATTGTGTACCTTTGTGCTTCTTACACCACTGAGCAGTACAGAAGCAGCTCCTGTTATTTACCATCTGGAAGGACATATTAGGCAAAGTTAATGATGTCCAAACAGGACTTTAGTGTCGTTGAAATCGAGGGTGACTCAAAAAACGCATGACGACACGTGTGGTGGGCGGGCCCTATTCAGGATCACATGGTTCGTGTTTTGGGGGGTTTTTTTGTTTTGTTTTGATTTTTATTTTGAGTTTTTTTTGAAGATTCTTCCCTCAGGCTGTGAGATTCCTGAACTCATCCTCTGCACTTCACCATAAAAACAGTTTACTGTTTTAATTTTTAGGACCTTTTATGCATTCATCCATTTATATTATTTTTGTTTTGTGAGGAGCATAAAGGGAATACAGCTCTGATTTCACTGTACAATCCTGCATTGTACAATGATAAATAAATTAACCTTGTACTCCGAAACATCAGAACAAGGGATAAACAACAGTTTCAGAAAGTGTCTTTGATAAAAAGTTGAAGGTTCAAGAAGCCTGCGGACATACTGAAGCAGAGAAGTCAACTGTCACTCTCACCGCAGTGCTGCATGTTGTCCTAAATTCTATCAGCAAGTCAAGGAAATTATTAGAAAAACATACATCAGCAGTTGATTAAGTCTCCAGTGATTTTGATGTATAGATGTGGGGGGGTGGATGTGAGAATACACCACGGAGATGGTAGACTTCACTGCGCTCCAGCGATATGTAAATATGACAGCGCTTTGGAGGGCAGAATGAATGTGACACATTGATTAAAATGTTGGGTGAGAACAACGCAGCGACGTCTGCGCTTCATTTCTAATTAAAAGAGATCATTGTCTTCTGGCTGCTCTCTGGCAGTTCGATTCGCCTCGTTTTTGCCGCGTTGATGAGCTGAGAGAAGGCACTGCATATTTAAGCCACTTGTATATTTACCAGCCGCGACAGCCTGGCTGGTATGGTTTTCACCTTGTGAGTGTGTGTGTGTGTGTGTGTGTGTGTGTGTGTGTGTGTGTGTGTGTGTGTGTGTGTGTGTGTGTGTGTTTGATCATGACAAATGTGGTCCTGGAGACAGGAACTAGCACAGATGTGGTTCTGAGCACTTTGCCAGGTGTTTTTATGTCTGTGGGGAGAGTTTGTAGGTGCAAAAACTTCACAACCATGCAAACTAATGTCAGACGCCTCAAATCAGGTTAGAAAAAAATATATAAATAAATAATGTGATGAAACTTGTTGCAGTTAATATATAGGATCAAGTATCTATGCTTTTCCACATCATACATTTTATCTTTATTACAAAAGTTCTAATCAGTCAGGAATAGGCAAGGTTTAAAATAGCAAGTAAGGTTTCAGAAAAAGAGAGAGGACCAAGGATGATATCAGGAATATATATATATATATAAAAAAAACAGGAATGAATATTGCAAGTTTCTGTTAGAAAGGGATGGAGGCAATGCATTAAAAGATATCCCCAAATCACAGTATCAAAGTGAGAGAGAGAGAGAGGACTTTCCTGTTTAGTGCCATAAAGCGTATTCTAAAGCACGGACAGGTACCTAACAGTCAATTGAGTTTTCTTTTAAAAACTCTTTATTTGGAGCCTACATTAAAAAAAAAAACTCAGCTCTAGCCGCACACTTTCTTATCTCTCGCTACAGTAGAAACTGTCCATATGCAGAGGTTCTATAATCTAGAAATCAGCTCTTTCAGTAGGCAGATAGTCAGCATCCATCCATATTTTTGAATGCAGGCTCAAAGTTCCTTCTCTGCAGCGAGGAAGCCACTCATTAAAAGTGTGATTTGCACTCTGGTCACACACTCGCGGCAGACAACAGACATGGCAAGCGGTCACCCAGCCACAAATCCTTGAAGAAAGCGCAAATGGCGAGCTAATTAACAAACTCGCATGCCTCGAACTGAACAGCAGACAAGGTCAAAGGGTGATGGACGTCAGTAGCCAGGGACACTTTGTGCCAAATATACATTAAATAACACTCCCACTGGGCGGTCTTAATGAAGAATGCATGGAATTCATAAAGCACCATCTTTTGTGAACCATGTTGGCCAATTACCTGACAACACATTGTAACTTCCATCTTGTTAATGATTCAAAGGACAGTTGTGGATTTTCTTGTTTGGTACTTCATTGTTTTAGCTCAGAGAGCATCACATGAATCCTGTCAGTCTTAATTGTGTGATGCTCCGATACTGTATTTCTTTGAATAGGAAGAGCATATTAAACATTCATGGACACACACCAGCTCCAGTCACTGTGATTTCTTTGACAAAGCAAGACAGCTTTGAAGTGCAGGACAGTTTCTGATGGTAAAGGAAAAAAGTAGATTGTCCAAAGGCATGCCGTGGTGTAAACTTAGAAGTGTAAATTCAATAATGGTGTGAATAATCAATAGATACACTCACAGACATTCCACAGAAAAACACTTCAAATACTGCAATGTGGCATTAAAACACTCCTTCCAGCAACCAGTCTTTTACACTTTGAATCAATACTTCTGCTCTGAAATTAACACCCAGCAGAATCATCTCCAGCATTTCTGAACAGGGATTAGAACCATTACACGAATCTTGACTTTCAAAAGCTTGTTTACCTGCTCCCCATTCAAAGCCTACGAGGCCTAAGTCGCACACTGATGAACGCTGTCTCTCTGCCGAGGCCTTGTAACTGGGTGCGCCCTGTGTTTCTGTCGGCTCTTGCATCTGTCTGCTGGTATGTCATGTGGAAAGGTCACCCTGGTTTCTCCACCTCTCAAAGTGGGGAAAAAATAACACCTACCCGAGAGGTTTCTGTGCATGTCAAAGATGTGAACTTCAATAAGTAAGAGGTGCAAGACAGGCAGGGTTTCAACTGATTTAACTGTAAAGGAGAAAAAGAAACCAAAGCGCAGCCTTCCTCTGTTCAAGCCTTCACACCAATTATCACTTTTAAACTGCATATTTTGCAGTCGACCACTGTGAGTTGTTGTAGTTGTAGTTACAGCAGAGCTGAAGAAAAAGAAACTTATGATGAGGGATTAACAAAGATCGTAACCAAATTTTGACCGACGCTGTGTAAGTTCCTGCCCCTTTGAGCATCTTCAGACGTGAGATAACAACCGGCTCACTATCCAATAAAACTTGACAGAGCCACTGCAGGAGCAGTAGGAATTTAATTTCTCTCGTTGCTGATATGCGACTCTCGAGGACAGAGTGGGGTAAAAGAAGGGGGTGAAAGGGAGTGTGGGAGTTGTGAGAGAAAAAGAAAGCAAGATAATGAGATTAAGAAGGAAATTACAAGGAGCAAGAGGGGTATGCGCAAGGTGCTGGGAAATTGAGAGACTGTAATACAGCGGGAGCTGGAATGATGCGGGAAATGGAAATGCAGAGTGGGAGAGAAAGACGCAAGAACACGCGGGAGATGAGAGAAATGGCGAGACGGAGGTTGGGATGGACGAGGGGCCTTCATATTGATACAATCGGTCAGGAAATAATAACACGAGTGAGTGAATAAGAAAACCTCATTTCACGTAATGAGTATTCTAATCAAGAGATTACATTATCTCACATCGCAGAGGCAGGGGAGAGTGGAGCCCCTGGCAACTGGGTGTTGGCAGTGATCGCATGCTGGGGAATGGCTTAATGCCTCCTATAACTATAATCGCAGCGCGTGCCTATGCACAATCACACCCTCGGAAACACACGCACGCACACACCTAAACGCGCTTGTATTTATGCATCCATGAATGCCAGCTGGAAAAAACTCAATTCATTAGAGGCATCGTGTTAGAAGTTTGTAATAGATGGGCTTTCAATTTTACTAGGCAACAGAATTCTGTTGTTTTATTTATTTTTACTCTTTGATCAGTAAAAAAAAATCAACAAAAAACACGTAATTACTGATATTGCTATCGACTGCCATGGAGACGATCAAAGAATTCAAGTCAGCCCTGCGAGAAAATTTGTTTTCTTCCATCCATATATTTATATAGAGGACATCTCAGTCGTGGACAGGTGAGGAAAGGTGAGCGTCCTGACAAATTCCAGCCGGTTGAAACGTGGTTATGCACAAGAAGCGCTTCAGAAAAATGCCATGAATTCACTGGAAGAATCAGGGAAAACGCTGTGATCCTGGGTATGAGCACACACAGGGAGCCACACACACACACACACACACACACACACACACACACACACACACACACACACACACACAGATCGCTTTGAGAGCAACAACCGCCACAGATTTCCCTCTGAGAATCACCATAGGTCAGCTCAACAGCTGCTCATCCCCTCAGCCAATCAAACAGGAGCAGGGAGCAAAAACCCAGCATAAATACACGCCAATTAAAGAACCTAAAATTAATCCAAGCAATCAAGCTCCCCCTGTCTTCTCCTCTCGCCACTTCTTGCTAACAGACTGAACGCCATCCGTCACATCACTGCCAGTTTCTCTACTGATTAATTTACTGTAAGAGAAGGTGAATTAAATCAATGTTTTCAGAAAAGTGCTGGGTGGAAAATAAATTAAGGATGAATAACTCTCCATAGAAGTGGATGAAAAATAAAAGCCTGGGGGTATGCCAGCAAGGGAAGGCAAAACAAACAACACAGAGTTCACCATGAAAGCGACATAAAGGAGCAGTGCTTGAATATGGCTCTGTACAGCTGGCAGAGGTAAAAACAAATTGATCTCGATGGTTTTAATAGCTGCTTTTAGTGTCCTCTTTTTCATGTGTGTACAGGTGACTGTCAGACATCTGCAACAAACTTTTTGCCACTTTCTACTGAACACATATATCAGCGCTCTGAGTCACCGTTGCTCATGTCTCACCTGCAGCACCGTCTGGATCTTGGCAGAGACGTCGGCCTGCTCGTAGAGTTTGATGCCCTCTTCGTGGGCCCCGCCCGGGCACTGCACCGCAATCCGCTGCAGGTGGGCCAACACCACGCTGTGAGCCTGGGCCACTGCCTTGAACTTGTCGAACAAAAGCTCCAGCAGCTCCAGCAGCAGCCTGTAGAGGGAGCCAGAGAGAGCAGAAAGGGAAACAGGTGATGGAGAGCAGGAGAGAGGGGAATAAAGAAGAGGAGAGGACTTAAGAGATGTAACACTTAATAAAAAATAAAACAAAACAGATGTGACACAGTTTTTCACCTTGGGAATAAAAATATATTTTATAAGCATTTCACCCATGGTCTTGACTATCACAGTCTAATGCGGAGCTTAGAAACACAGCCAACGCAACATTTAGACAGTTTATTGGAGAGGAAAATACATACACAGCAAATCCCATGGCCTTGGATTTCTACATAAAGCAGCAGAGAGCCACCAATAAATTCAGCCTCTGTTTTAATATTACAGAGAGGAAAGTGAGACCTGGCCTCTTCACTGCCACCAGAAGGATGTGTATGTGCACAGATCCATTCTACTAAATGATTCCTATTTCAGTGTATTGACCTGTATCATAAAGGTAAATAATGGCAATGGTAAATTTGCTTTATGTAAATCCGACTCGGTTCAGGGAAAACTAAAGACAAAACTATAGTTGCCCTGAAGAAAATCATGGTAATACCAACAGATAATCTACCCAAAAATCATTACCGAGTGCATTTCTTAGCACAAATTCTGCATTGCAATTCCTAGTTTTCAATCACATTTCCATTTAGCTGATACTCACAGCTACTTTAACCCAGCACCTGGGCTGGTCATTGAAAAAGTGCTGTCTGACCCGGACTCAAATGAACACTACTCTTATTAGCTCTAAATGGCTCTGGCTGAAGAAGAAAGCGCAGCCAAAACCAAACAGACCTTCCACTTGATCTGAGTGCTACGCTCTGGATCGGAAACTCACAGTTGCCTCATCTACACTAATGCTTTCATACAGACATTGCTATACCTGCTTTCTGCACAAGGACAAAGCTTTCAAAGTAAAGAGGGAACACAGGTTACATTAGCGGAGTCTGAATGAGCACCCAGCGCACCCATGCCAGTGAGTGCCTACTTTATTTTAGTGGAAATATTACAGTTATATAAAGGTAGTCACACTCTCTGATGAACACTGGTATTTCAGTTCTCTCCTCTGGCATTTAAATTGTGTTTGGTTTAATTGGTACTATGCTGTTGTTTTCTTTTTTAGGCGTCAACAGCTTAAAAGTTTAAGGTTTATTATAGAATAATTGAAGCGCCTAGGTCTGGATTTACACGCATCTTTCTGTCCACTTACACTTAAAGCTAACTAAATCTTCCCACGCCAAACCAATCATCTTTCCTGCTGATGTAAATAAGGTACCTAACTATTGAGTGACACAAAAAAGACCAGTTGTATTCGTGCAAAGTACAGCCAATGAGATTTAAAGTCAAGGCTGCGAACCAGAAAAGCTGCAACTGCCAAAACCCATCTTCTATTAAGTAGACTCAAAAGCACCCGAGCTCATTACCCCATTAATGCCAAGTCAATACGAATTTGCACTGATTTAAATGCTGCAAGAAAAGAACACATGCTAAAAGTTTTGGGAGGTGGCCAAAGTTTCCTGGGAAGTTATAAGGATAATGTAGAGGCAAGATGGATGTTTCACTAGGGGGCATTTTGGTTGGCTGTCTGTCACTACACTGGCAGTAGCAGCGAGTAAATGTTATTAATGGAGAGGAAAGAAGGCACAAATCACAAAGAGCTATAACTCAGCGAATGGAAGATGTTCGTGAGACGAAGAGAGGAGCTGTGAAATGCCAGCGAGTCAAGGAATACTCCCTCCCTCCCTCTTTCTCTCTCATGCATAAACATGAAGGACTGACAAGAAAAATACATTGTGAACACCAACTTTCAGAAATGCGCAAACAATATATGACCATGTATGCGTGCGTGCAGGCAGACACACACAAAATGTATGGCTCTGACCTTGTCACCACTTCTATTTGTCTGATTTCTAAGCGCACTCCCATTTACCCCCACCTCACTGCTTTCACACACACACACAGACACACACACACAAAGTGTAGACAACCCAGTCCTCCTCATTATCTCCCAGTGGAGGCCATCCTAATTCATATCGTCTGTTCTTTGAGGCCTCACTTCTCATTTCCCCTCAGGATCGAAGCTGACACACACATGGCTGATGAAAGGTCGGAAGAGGCAGCAGGGAGCGCACATGTGGACATGCAGTCCCTGACTAGCTGACCAGCAGTCCATCTTTGTGTGTGTGTTTCCTTCATTTATGGAGGACAATGATGATGTCCACATTAGATTACTATTAAGTTTTTGAGTGTTTAAAGAACCCTTTTGAATTGCCAAATGTGCCAGATCATCCTCACACAAATTTGTCCCTCAGAAGTTGACTTGACTGAGGACGCAGAAAAAAAAAAAAAAAGGTTCAAAAGAGACAAGCAATCAATCTCCTGATCAACGTGCTTTTCTTGTTTTCAAATTGGATTTAAAAGACGTAGCCATTTATTTTAATGTTCTTTGGTCATTCAAGCATTTCTTCATTAAATCAGCTCTCTTTCTAAGGGATTCAGATTAGATTCAGAATCTCTTATATGGCAAAAACAAAGCAGAAAGAACTGAGGCTCTGTTTCTGTAATGTGAAATGAAAAAAGGGAATATGAGTTCAACAAGTCTGATTTGATGTAAATGAAACCAAGCTACTCACAGATCAGTGGCGCATGCTAATAACTTTGGTGCATGGAGTGGGAACCTGCGTTGAGTATCTCAGTAAAAGTAAAAATCTAGTGAAAGGAGTCGGAAATGGTAATGCACCTCCAACGTGGCTGATCTCAGAGGATGCGGATGAGAATATAAACCTCCAACAGCAAGCCACACACCGCCGCATACCCTGTAAAGTGCTTAAGTGTTGCCTGCTAGTCTGCAGTGCTATAAAATATAGTGTGCAATATGCAAGACCATTGTTCCCTACAAGTGGTACATTGGTCGGAGTTTCCATAGCAACAAGCCTTGACTTTAAATTGAAGAGAACATAGGCAGAACTAGGTGTGTACGCACCCAAATACAAACAGGCACACGAACCTCTAAGTGTTCGCCCAAACGCACACAAATAGAGTGTTAAGCGCTTATGCGCGCGGGCAAACTTAAAACAATCTGTAAGGAGCGGAGCTGGGAATGAGCTACACGGTGGCCTATTACATCGAGGTCAGACGAGACTCAGCGGGCAACGGGAGAGGGAAAGCAGACGAGGCCAGAGAGAACATCCCTGACAGAAAACAAGACGTTCCTCTTAAATGGTTCAGGATCAGTGGACTGAGACCTGTGTTTCCCCAGTCTGCTCGCTGTGTGTGTGTGCGTCTGCAGGAGCTGATGTGACTGCTTTGAAAATGTAGCAGGCCTCTACGGCAGGTGTGGAGTTGTTTGTGTGTGCGTGTGTAGGGGTGTGTTTAACCATGACTTGTCTAGGTTTAAAGCAGCAGAGTATCTGTTTTCATGGTCTGAGGCAGGTGTGCCGCCAGTCCTCACCTTTACTGTGTTTCATACCTGGTTGACTGTCTGACTATGAACACCCTGGGGCTGCATTCAAAACATGGTGTCGACTGCCTTTACTGTCAGCTCTAAATATACCGAAAACACTGAGCACATGTTAACACCAAAAATGACTGGTGACTAATCCTAGGTATATTAGTATTAAAAAAACAGCTGTACTGCAGTCAGAAGAATCTGGAGGGAGGGCAGAAACATTCCTAACCTCTACCAATCACTACGGAGAGTGGCCACCTTCTATGTAATGACACTGGGGAATTGATTCTGTTGGGAATACTATAATCACAGAAGAATCAGCAGGCAGGCTGCTTTAATAAAACTCTTGCATAGATGCGAGATTGACGGGATTACAAGTGACAGCTTTATTAAAGCCTGTCTTTTGTGGTAACAACAGTAACTGCATACTGCTGTGTACACTGCTATTGTTCATGCTACTTATTATATTCTAACAAAATATGGCTTTCCACAGAACTGCTTACCTGCTTCCTGTATATCCCTTTCCCTCTTCATTTACTATTTATTATTAACCTCCAGTGTTCTCCATTTTTTTACTGATCTGTAGCAATCCTCTCTCCTCAGGGAATTGTTGTCCACTCTCACGGAAGCCATGACATTTCAACATAGTGCCTTCCTCCTTCAGTGTGCATCCCTGATGCACCTTACTGTACCTTGGCTGGCTCTCCTGGGCCAGGTTTTCCCCTCTCTGGTAAGCATGGTCTGCTATCTGAGTGGTAGACCGCTTGACAATCTGTTTCAGCTCAGGTTCCAGTCTCTCCATTATGGCTTTGATGGTCTCTGGGATTTTCTTCAACTTGGCCAGAGCCTGAAGAAAAGGTCAGTGCAAGCAGTTTATTGAAGCAAGAACAGAGAGAAGCTGAAGCAGCAGCACAGAACACGAAGGTGGATGTAACATAACTGAGGTGTTAAAATTCTCACTTAACAGTGAATGCAGCATTCAGTGATGTTGATGTTGTACCTTGATGAGGATGCCCATGAACTCAGCACTGTTCTCCTCTGGATCCACCTCAGGGAGGTCCGCTTGGTTCAACTCCCGCACATCCTGCTGCAGCTCACGCACTAAAGAAAGTATAAACATACACAGGTCAGCACATACTGTACGTGCTTGCAAAATATTTCCAGGCATAAAGATACAGTTATTTCAGCAATGGGTAATTTTAAAAAGACATGGCGAAAAAAAGAAATAAAAAGTCCAAACACTGTTTTGCTTGTACTTGCACATTTGTAACACTGAGCTCCCAAATATAGCAGCCGCATAAGTACAAACCGAACAACTACGATCCAACCATCACCTTTTAAATAACACGCTCATATAAATACAATTATAACTTTGACTTTATTAATATGCCACATCTTTCTCTTCTAAATGCACGCACCTGCACCTTTCCTGTGATCCTCCTCCCCTTTATGCTCTCTCCATCTGACTTAGCCACATTAGCGGCTAAATTGAGAGTGGCAGCATGGAATGATGCTCTAATTTCCATTAGATGGGGCCTCCCAATTCCCCATCAAAGCGCGTTAAGAGAGTTAATGTTTATGGCAAGTTAATGGACTTTGGGTGTATTTCCTCTTTTCCCCCATTCCAACTGTAGTTTGTGTAATAATTATGACAATTACTAGCTACAAATGAGGTGCTTTAATGCTATTAGACAAAATGGCAAGCTAGGCCATAGATGGAAGATGGCTGCTGTGTCGTGACCACAGTTGTTAGCATGACGGTGTATAGGCACTTACCGCCTGGTGTTGGCTAATTGCCAGTGTTCTCTTTGCATAATGTGGGGGAAATATGTGGTTTAGCTGTTACTTTTAGGACTACAGGGTGGCTAAATTGAGTAGCAATTTATTATGTGTTAGTGTAATTTGTACATTTGTGTGTATGTTTGTGTGTTTGAGGTCAAGGCATTCACATTGATGGGGATGAGCTGAGCTGTGTGAATAAAAAGAAGTTGTAAATGACATAAGCTCTCAGTGAAGTAAAGGCAAAGCTTTGTGTAAGTTAAGGGCGAAAAAGATAACGACAGAAACATTTTAATCAAACAACTGGTTCGCATAAAAATGTTGGCTTTCGGGGAAATCTTGTTTCTCAGAAGCCAGTTATATGCTAATGTTGTTAATATGTCACTGCCAAGCTAGTAAGGTAGCAACAGCACGAGGCAGATATGTGTGTCGATACTGAATATGTACAATATGGTGTGCGGCTGCCTCGTATCCACAGAGCTCGACAGAGATGGTGAGTTGCTAACTTAGAATGCCAACAGTGGGTGGTGAAAAAAAGGTGCCAGGCTTAATATAAAAACTCAGAAACACCAAGAGAACACCAAGTTATTGCAGGATTAACTTTTTTCATTATCTTCTTGTTTGCTTTCCTCTGTGCTCTGTGTGGAAGGAATGCAGCGCTGACTCTACGCCCCTGCAACCAAGAGAGACTTCATCCATTCCTGAATACAGTTATAGTGTGCATTATCAGGCCCTGTTACAGCCCTGGTTACCAGTTTGAGCGTAATGAGTGCTGCTCCCCTGCTGCGATGACAGAGACGCTGGGTGACTGATGGTGCAGATGGGGGGGGGCGAGATGATTATAACGTTAGCGAGGGAAACGTATATTATGTTCATCGTTGAAGATGTTATGACATATACCACCAGGAAAGAAATGTGGCTGTGTGCAAAGATGTGTGTACGTGGCGTTGTACAAGAATTTGGATCAGCAGATTCTGTGTGGATTCACTAACACTGTGTGTGCGTGTGTGCGTGTGTGCGTGTGTGCGTGTGTGCGTGTGCGTGTGTGTGTGGGGCAATACACAGCCATAATGATATGCAAATGAATGTAAGCCAGAGTGATGCTAATGACTTCATTATCACTAAGAATATCAGAGCAGAGTGAAAATAAAATTGCAAACTGAAATCCACACACTTTGTTATCCAGAGAGACCAACAACGCTGCTTCGGTGATGTGTTTATCTCCATGGTACTCTTAATGTGTGCAAGTTTAATGGAAAGCAAAACATACAAGTTATGATTTTTCATGAAACACCCTCTAAAGACTCCAACTTCTTTTTGCTAACTTCATTATCGTCTTCTCACCACCACCCTCCTACTCCCCTATCTAATATGATCTAAGGACCATACCGCTGCCAGATCCAGGTGTGCTGAACTGTGACGAATCCAAGAGCTTGCGTGGGGTGGACAGGCTGCTGACATCCAGCACGGGCATCGGAGATGTGTCTTTGGCCGTGGAGCTGTGAAGAGAAATCCAGAGACATGATGATCAAGATAAAATAAACCATGTTATTGAAGATTACACTTTAAAACATGATATTGCAACTGCACAAGAGGAACAGGCTCAAATTAACTCCAAAAATCTGCAGTAATAGCTTCTTATACACATATAAATGTTTAGTACGCGCTAACAGAAATGCACCCACTAAACTGCCTTTCTCTAACAAAAACAATCTACTGGTTTAACAAAAAAAGCCTTGCATCTCTGGGTGGGATTGGTGCTGCTTTCCAATGAGCCATTTATCAAGCCTTAAGTCGGAGGTGGAAGCAATCCAGGTCCTTTAAGATGGGCGGTATAAACACAGTGTGCCTGCTAAGTGAGTGGGGTGTATGGAGGCTGGCTTGTTGTTAGAGGCGACCCAATGCAGGAAGGCCAGGACCTGTCACTGGCTGACCCTCAGTAATAAATCACTGTACCTCACCAACCCACTGCCACAATAATTACTGCACCCCACACACAAATACACACACGCGCACGCGTAAAAGTGCTGAATGCCATCCATGGAACACAACAGCACCAACAGTGTGTTCGATTGTGCCGCATTATCCCTAATAAGTTATACAGCCGCATCATGGAACTAAGAAACCGACCCTCGGGTCACGGAGGCATAGCTGAAGTTATTTTCCTGGTGCTGCAAAACCTACTTCGTAATTTCAAGCAGCACTGGTGTCACACAGAAACTGTGGATGTTGAATTCTGTCATTTTATTTATTTACTGCTAGTAATTGGCAACTGACATCCCCCAGGTTTAAAAAATGGTTTGTTCCCTGGAAACAAAACAATACAATGTGTACAGTATTATTCCACTGAATGCATATTTCCTGATTCTCTATGAGGGAATTAGGGTGGTTTGCCTTTTTCCAATAAATGATGCAGGGTGTTTTTCGCCTGCTTCTTCGGAGCTTCACAGCGCAAAGTACAAACGTGAAAAAGTACAGCGACAAGGTCTAATTGTTTTTGTCAGTAATTGGCTTGGTTTCCATTCAGCGAATAACTGTCATGTTCTCCCAGCAACTGAATAACTTATAATGGAGGAACATCAGTACAGTCGAAACTTTTCAAAGAAGGAGGCACTTTGAAGGCTACATTTCTGTTGACTACATAATAAGCGAACAATAAATGCACCTCAGACCAAACAAACTGGCTGAAAGATTGTTTTATAACAGCCTATGACTTTTTTTTTTCAATGTCACTCTATCTCTTTCAGCCTTGCACATATTTGTAGAAGGTAAGAAAATAAAATTACATTTATCAAATGTTGCGTGGATCCATAAAAGAATCACTAAAGCTCTGCTGAAGCTAAAAGGGATGTTAACAAAGGAGATGGAATGAAATCTCTAATACTTACTGGACCCTGCAGTTAAATCTTTGACCACCAGTCATGCTATTGTGCGAAATACTGTTAAGCGCAAACAGAAGCAACTACAAGAGTGTACTCAGTGAGGTACAGATTTCCACCAGGCTCACAGTCAAGACAATGACAAAGATAACAAAAACAGGGAATTACTCATCTTGTACCATGCATAGCTTTGGTGGATCATAACATATCAGGTATGGAATTAACCTGAATCAATAAATGGCGCTATTTTGATATTTCTATTCTTGTGAGCACAAATGAAGTGGTAACAACATAAGAAATATAAGAAATTGCCCCTTACCCTGGTGGGCGAGCAGCATTTTTGTCCTTGTTCTTGTGTCCCAGCCGACTTGTGGACTTGATGTAGAGGTGTCGGTGCAGCTCATCAATGAGTACAAGGTGGATGTTGAGCTTCTTGCTGTGGAGCTCCAGGCGCAGATCTCCGAGCCCCTCCACCTGCAGCAGGGAGCCTTCCAAAGACTCCACGGCTGACACCTGCACATGACAACATATCAGCCAATCACCGGCTATCCATAGCTGTGACTTTCAAGTTTCGCAGTGTCTGATCTCACCGCTTCAGCAGCCAGACTACCTGTTGTTTCCACGATCAATCAATGGTAGACAGTCGTAAGCCACAGAAATCACATGTAGAGGAAAGAGAGGGGGACAATGCATGACATAGACATCTGGCCTGGAATTGAACCGCAGCAAATGGTGAAAAGCTAAATGCAACTCATACTGTGACAAGCTTATATAAAGCTTTCATGGCCGGTGAAAAACAATCATAACACAACTAACATCTGAGGGTAGAAGTGAGATGGTGGCACATCCATCATTCCTTGACACTCCGACAAAACTCAACCCAACAAATAAAGGACAATTATGTATAGGGGGAAAAACACTGTAGAGGACCTCTGCATGGTCATATGAATTCTTACCCGCAATAACTGCATGAAGGCTAAACAAAAACAGGATATTCAATTTATCATCCCACCGGCCTGGACTCAGTATTCCTGTTGGTGAAACATCCCAGATCATATAAGGTGTCTAAAGGATATCCTTCCAGTGTGTGTCAAGAATGCCATTGGTCAAGCTTTTTTTTTTCTTCAATCAGAACAAAAGTTGCTCAGTCAAAGCCTTATTTATCCCCATCACTCCCCTATTAGATTAGGACATATTCAAGATCCTTCCATTCATGACACTTTTTGCTCTTTGGAGCAAACAGCTCCATGTTTCCAATGAGTTAAACAACCACAGCAACACTGATAACAATCAACTGAATACACTGTAAATGCACTTTCAATTGATCTACAAATATGTATACTATTATGTACAATATATGAAAAAAATTTCCCTCAAAAACTGACCTGCTCATGCCCCCTTGAGTCCCGCACATTATTTCTCCAAGTTCTCCCTCTCTTCTCCTGTCTTCAGTTTTTATGAGCAGGAGCAGTTGTGGCATGTTTTCAATTAATAAATCATGCCATTAAATACAACATGCCGGTGTGCATGTGTTTATTTATGTGTATCTATGTGTGTATTTCAAGGGCACTAATAGCAAGATGATAGTGCTCCAAAGAATTATTTGCATGGCCAGGGCAGGCTAGGAGGGAGCTGGGAGCAAGGGGGGGGGGGGGGGGGGGGCTGGGTAGGGGGCACGGGTCAAGTGTGTGTTGATGCAAATGAGAGCCACATTAGCGACGAGATGAGCTAATGCGCTGCATGATAAGTCCCTTTTGGCTTAATCGAATAACTTGGCATGTCTGCAAGGTCTGCATGTCCCGTGTGTGTGTGTGTGTGTGTGTGTGTGTGTGTGTGTGTGTGTGTGTGTGTGTGTGTGTGTGTGTGTATATATACACACCTCTTAGATGTGTCTATGTGTGATTATATGTGTATGATTGTATGACTGTAAATCATTTAACACTTATGTGTCTGTGTGTGGAGGGGGGGGGGATCTCATTACCATTAGGCTGAGATGACAGAGGAAGGCTGGTTAACATCATTAGGGGGCCAGGCCTGTCAGCATAATGAGCGATATGAAACCTCTAGTGGATTTGTTGGGAGAAAGCGAGATGGTGAGAAGAGAAGAGAAGAGAAGAGAAGAGAAGAGAAGAGAAGAGAAGAGAAGAGAAGAGAAGAGAAGAGAAGAGAAGAGCGCATGACAGTTTATCACATAGCTCTGAGCTCCAAGGGGGGCGTCAGTAGATGTATGTGTGTGCACCTGGGTTTTGTGATACTACAGGAACAAGGGAATGAGAGAAGATATAGATGAGCAGAGAAGGGGAGAAGAGAGGAGAGGACTTTTTCTGGAACCAAAGTCAGTCTCGTTTTTAACCAACCCCATGGGGTCTAAGGCTGCCATTCAATAGCAGACAGAGCATAGTCTGAATGCTAATTGTAATCCCTTAGAGATAGGACTCACATAAACCAACACGCACACACACGCGCACACACACGCAATGTTATGGAGAGCTAGAAACAGCACAGGAGAGAGAGAGAGGGAGTGAGAGAGAGAGAGAGAGAGAGAGAGAGAGAGGGAGTGAGAGAGAGAGAGAGGCAAGGAAGTTTATTCCTGGCTAGTCTTCTCTCTCCACACCACAGCAAAGTAATAAACAAAGATACAGTCTGTGGGCACAAAACATTTACAAGTTTTGTTAAAGAAAGAAAGAGGCGATGAAATAGAGAACAGAGAGAGGAAGCAACAGAAGGTGCACAGGAAAAACAAGGAGATGTTAATCTGCCAGATGAGCGCTGTAATGAGTGACAGCATGATGGGAATAAACACATCAGGGACTCTAAGAGAGGTGACACAGGTAGCATAAAGGTACAGCAGAGGGACACAGAGTGAGAACAGCTGCATTCGAACAGTCCACAAAATGTCATCCTGCGTCTTTTCCGAAACACTTTGCATTGACCTTGATGGAAAACATCCTGAGGTCAAGGACAGATGTGAAGGACAATTCATGAGGACTTAGGAAAAGACAACCCCAGAGCTAAGAGAATCGGGCTGCACTAAAATTAGGATAAGTAGGTACGAAATGCAGGACGCTGAATGGTGTCGCTTTACATGTTGCTGGTGTTAAAGGAGATAAGAAAGGAAGCACTGAAGCACCTTTCCTGAGCATTTTGGGAATCTTATCTCTTATCATGACTGCCACTGAGCTTCTTCCTGGTCAACCCACTCAGTTTGGAAACTCCCTCAGAAAAAAAGACTATTTCACCACAACCTCTGTCTTGGCACTATACAGTACATCAGCAAACAAATGCGATTCTTACAAAATTTTCTATACAGAATCTCAATGTAATGTAACGATATTTTTCTAGAAATCAAGAGAGAGTTGAGAGATTTTTTCACACTCACAGACTCCACATACATTTAACAAGTGTCTCCAAAAACAAGCAATCTTTAATTTACTTGCTGTTGTCTTTAATGAGTAAACAATACAACGACTTTTCTCACAAAGGCCCGAATCAAGTTGCTCAACAGCATGTGCACTGAACAGGCTGTTTCACCTCTGGGTAACCAGCATGTATACACTGTAATTCACTTCACTGCAAGCTATTTCTTTAGCTCGCAACATTGATTCAGTCCATCATGTCAAAAGTGCAGAAACGTATAAATAAATCCAGAGGGTTGGTTGTATCATTCAAGGTTGTCATTCTGCTACTTTATAATCACAACTAACATCCTCTACTTTGGCTTAAGTGTGGGTTATTTAAAGTGGACTTTTCATATATTATTTATTCATGAAGTGCATAAATATGTCACCAAAGCGAGGTAGAACGAATGCATCCAACAGCATTTTGATCTGCAGAGGCAAATAAAATGTGCTTTAAAGTGGGCTTTTTACATACCAATGAAAACTGCGCCGTCCTGATCAACTCAAGCGCATTTGAAGTTTGCAAGACAGAGGAAAAGCGTCCAACTGACTTTGAACTTTTCACAACCTTTCAAACACGCTGCACTGACTGAGCACAGGTTGAATGAACTTCCACTTCTCCCCACGCCCACAAAGAGGATTTTTCATGGTCCTTTGGGAGTCCCGTCATCTCTCTTTTTTCCCTCCTCCTCAGATAACCCCATTCTAGCAAACTAATTATTACCAAAGTCTGAAGGAAGATGTGTGGGAGTGACAGAGGAAGGGAGAGAGGAGAGAAAAGGAAAGGAAAGGGAAGGAAAGGAACAGAGAGATTACAGAGCCTGGTCGTTTAGTCCTCAATGCCATCCTCCAGCTCCCCTACTGAGCATACTGCAAAACACACATCAAAAGCACAGAAGTACATGCATACATACACACCTGCAGCGCCCTCGCTGCACTGAGATGATGCTCGCTTGAAGTATAAGAGTTGCATCACAATGACTGTTTAAGGCGAGAAAAGGAGTCTTTAAAAGAGATCTTTTAATCTTAGCAGCAACACCTCATAGACACTGGCGGTTATGTATGTGTATTATCAAGGATCTCCTCATACGCATTTACATATTAATCAAAACAAATCCATTTTCTATTTCTCACTTTCTTCACCTCGCTTACCATCCAACCAAACAGGACAAAACAGCTTCTGAAGACCAAATCCATCAATCTATTTCTCTCTTCTCTCTTCCTCTCTATGTGCTCCATCTCCATCTGAGATGCTGCACAGCTCACACAGACCCAGACATACAAAGACGCTGGCAGTCAACCACATCTGGCCATTAGTCTACTCACCAGCATATCCGTAGCATGAAGGTAGTGCTTGCTTGCCATATAGGCCTCCAGCCGCTGAGGCACCTGCTTGATGCTTTCGATTTCATCCAGCAGCTGGAGGACGTGCTTGTGCTCGATGCCCTCGATCCACAGCTTCCGCAGCTCATCCCTTTTGCAGTGCAGCAGCATCTTACAAGACAGGAGGTTTTCCTTCACCTGCAGGAGAGAGTGAGTGGAAATCAAAACAAGTGAGACACAACACCTGTCCACCGGAGCATTTTAGCTCCAGCCGTGCCTATAAAAAAAAAAAATTAGATTGAGCCATTCCTAGAAATACTGAAAAGGAACCTGAAGAGAAAATACTGTTCTAATGAAAGCTGAATAATAAAAAGTACAAATCAAGTCAGTCCTTGCTTCTGACTGCTCGAACTCTGATGACCTGTCTGTACCGTCATAACTTCTCCATCTTTTCTGCCTTGCTGGCTTAGCATGGCTGACCCTTACCTATTGTTTAAATAAGGTTCAATTTCTTAGTGTGACTGCTAAAACCATGCAAACATTTTAGCAATGTCAGCAATGTGAAATGTTGAATCATCCCTTGAAAACACTCGTTTACAGGTGTGGGAGACTTATTCTGCTTTAGCAAATAAGTGTATTGAAACAATTGCTGATTACATTAAAGGCCCTGTGTGCACCAACACAGGTGTTTTCACTTGTGGCTGAATGGACCTCAGGTTTAAGCTGAGCAGAGCTATGCTGGAAGACAAATGGAACACACATAAGAAAACTGGCTCTTTTTTTTTACAGTTACAGTGTGGAAAGCACAGGTGTCACTACTAAAATTAATTACGACAGAACTCTAGTAAATTGCAGTCAGTGTGCCTCAGCTTCGGAGGTCTCTCACTGAGAATATGAGGCTTGCAGAATCACTGATATCCTTTTCAAGGTCCTGGTATTGTACACGCTGACACACTGTCACACTGTCATGGCTTACTAGAATATTTGAATAGAGCGGAGCCAACATTAATATTATTGTGACACCTGAGCTACTATAACAAGTCAAAATGTCTGCTGTGAAAGAGGCCAACCACGAAAAGAAAATCAATTTCTTAAGTCATCATTTAAAGATAGAGCTGTGTCAGCACGCAGTTTTACCCTGCTAAGGAAAAGCACCTGGACACTGGATGTCTTTTTTGTCAAATCTGTATTGGAGGGGGGGGGGCAGAGCAGTTGACCTCCCTGTTTTAAATATTTTGTGTGTGATAGAGAAAATTATGTCCAGGGGGCGAGGGATTCTGACTTCAGCTGACGACTGTTAAGTAGGCAGTGTTCTTCTTGGGTGAACAGGATTTGTGTTAATTAAGTCAGTCTTCCAGTCTCTGAGAATAAAAAAAGGCTAAAAACTGAGATAAGCGACCCTTTTAATGTATGAAGAGACAAATGAAAATGAATGAAAAATGTGTTTTGTTTTTAATTACACAGCTTAGAGTCACTGTTCTGAAATCCACCAGAAACAATGTAACATGAATTCCAGTAATGGCTTTCACAACTTTCCACATTCATTCCTTCCAGTGTCCATTTTTGTGTATAAGTCTCTCCTCTGTACCTGTTTGATCTTGTTGCGGGAGCTGGTGATGCGTTCGGTAATACTCTGGTAGGTCCTGATGGCAGTGGTTAGTTCAGCATAATGCTGAACAATCAGCTCATCTAAATCCCTGTCACATGTTTCAAAGGCCTCTTCCAGGCGACCCTTCTCTGTCTCCCTGTCCTGCACATCATCACTGCTGGACAGAGTCCTTCATCACAGAGGAGGGAAAGGAAAGATAGAATTCAACTCAATAACAAAATCCATGAGTCTGAATGAAGCATCAGTGGAGACACTCAGGAAATGGAAATTAAAGGCTGAGTTTGAGACATGTATGAGCTTACATAAAGCACTTGAAGGCAGCATAAGGTAAACAATGAAAAACAAGAGTATGATGGTAACAATACCAGACTTTGTGTGCAAACAAAGGCCTGCAGTAAGGCAGCATGTGGAGGTACATTTCAAGCGGTAACAAAAGGATCTGCAGCATAGTTAGCTACTGGTGTTGTTGTCAAATAAAGGATGTCTCCTTTATTTAGATCATGCACTTTAATAATAATTCAGGAAACCATTCAACTGTGTAGTTTTGTTTCCAGCATTTTCATGGCCAATTTCCTCTCTCCATAAGAGTTTTACAGCAAGTATAGCTGTCAAAACTGCTACAGCTGTCACAGTGGCTGCCTCTCATATAACACAACTGTTTTAATATATTTTAGAGTCTTAGAGTATTCCAGAAATAAGCCTCCATGTCCAACAAAATAAATTCAAGTGTAACTTTAACGTTAACGTTGTTGCTAAGAGACAATTCTGAGAGTGGAGTTTGTTGAACTTCGTGGAGGAACCCGGAAGGAAAAAAAAGAAAAAAAAAACTTGCTGTACTTTAATATACATCGATCAAAATATTGTTCGTCATTTTTTTTACGACATCTTTGCAGTTTGTGACACGAATAATGAACAAGCATCGAGTAGTGAGAGCCACATACTGGGCAAAGATTCAACCTTTTCTTCTGCTTCAGGGATGAATAAAGCTGCTGTTAACGATAATCGACACATACTATCATAAATATAAACAGCAAATGTGTGGCCTTTAATTTCTTTCTTATAATCACCAATACAGGAAGGATGTTGAAACATGTAGCTTTAGCATAAAAGCTAGCTGTCAATCCGTGTCTGTCCGCAAATGCGAGTACAGCTCACAGCTGCCTGACGTCTAACCAGCGCCGCTACCTTAATAGAAAGAATATGCGAAACCTTACCTTATGACAGAGATAAGAAGACCAGAAGGGTCTTTGTTTTTGCTAACTGCACTCCTGTATCTCCCTGTATCAGCTGCCATTTTTCCAGCTGCGGCACCCAAACAGGAAGACAGGCGCGCGAGGTGACACGACGGAATTCTGGGAGTTGTAGGTTGAGCGTGGAAAGTAGCTCTGGCAACGCTGGTGAACATTTCTCTGACTTTTGCTAAAGCCCTAGTCAGAAATGTGAAAGGTGTTACTGCATTTATACATGCGATTGAAAGCGGGCACAAAAAACTAAGCGTTTGTGAAATTCCATGCCAAATTTTGAGGGATTCTGGCTTTTATTCAGTGAGTAAACTCTAGTTATTTCTGAACATATTCTGAATTGATTTCAATCGGCAGGGATGTCCATAACCCAGATGATAAATTGTTTCATGGCACACATACAGTGCCATACTGATTAGTTGCTGTGTGGTGATTAAGATGATATTTCAATGCAATATCAATATTTTAAGTATGTTTTTGTACATGATACAACTACCACAATAGAAGAATAAACAGTTGCACTGTAACATTTTCAATCCAATCCTCTGGAGACTGATAAAGGAAAGGTTGAGCAGAGAAGAAAAGAGAGAGATAGTGTGTGTCAGTGAGTTAATAGCCTCCCTCATTTAGAACATATAGTGCTGGATTTGGCGGGGCTCTCCTGTGCTGTATCTCTGACAATCTCTACTGCACCAATGAGAATGGGAGAGAGCATTGATTCTGGAGCAGAGGAGGTCGATTCAGAGCAGCCTGGGCCCTGATTGATGCGCTGGTGGACTGACGAGATAACATTGTGGGTGAGCTTTGTGTCTCTTCCACATAAAAATAAAAAAGAAACAATCGCTGTGTCATGCAGGAGCCACTGTTTTTCTTTTGAAGGCGCCCGGCTTCCCAGGTCCAAGTTTGATTTTAAAGTTCTTATCACCTTTCCTTGCAGCACATGTCCCATCAGTCCAACTAATCTACAGGGCTTCTTTTCTCCAATAACCCAGCACCAAGGTTATTTCGTTCAGCTTGATGTGTGTTTGGACACTAAGTGATTGCTTTGATTGAGTGGCCTATGTGTAGATTAAAAGCAAGGGCAGTAAGATCTTTACAGGACATGCCTTTATGATCTGTTAATGTAGAGATCTAAATGCAAATGTGTCCTTCATCTAATGCTTAGCAAAGAAAGTATAAATACTGTGGGAGGTGACTTCTATAACGTCATTAATAATGGTGCAACAACGTTTCCAAAACAATTAATTTTGCTTAAGTTTCAATATACAGTATGTGGCTATAGAAGAAACAGCAGATGATGTGGATTAAGATAAGACGAGCTCTATTAGCAAAAGCATGCCTTTAAGCAGGTGCTTTCCCTCAGATATGCTTCTTGTGATCATGAAATAATTCATGTCCATGGTCTTAGGAAGTTTTTTTTCTGTAATTTGGAAGTCTTACTGTTCTACCATTGAGTCAATGTTAAGTATTGTGAGAGAAATAGCACAAAAAGATAAGAGGGTTGTGCAAATACAGTGTTCTCACCTTTCTAATGACACCCCTTGGAAACTCAACAAAATGACATCCCCTGGTGATTAAGAAGAACACACTTCTTTAGTTGTTTCCATGGAAATGTGGTTGAGGGAAACTGCAAAACACTGCACCTACATGCCTCGTGGATTTTTCTCATAATCTTGAATTGGATTAAACAAAACTTAACATGCCACCCAAATCAGAACACAGCACCGCAAACTTTCTATATTAGGTTGCAGAAACGGCACAGCGAGAAATAAAATTAGATAAAGATGCCTAATGTGGGATCAAATCAGACTTCACAAGAAAAAGGCAAAGGACAATCAGAGATACTGCCAAAATGCTATAATAATACATAAAGGTTGAGACGATAAAGCAATATGAAAAAATGAAAATCCACACAATCAGTGGACCACATCATGTCTCCATTATCTTCTTGCGTGATCTTTGAGCTGCTTTGAAGTTGCGGGTGTTTCATCCAATCGTGGCGACAAAAGCAATTTTCTTGTTGTGCCATTTGGAGGTTTAAAGCAACAAAAAATGTCACCAATTCAGACAACTGATACAGGGAGACCGTGAAAGGTGTGAAAACAGGATGTTGCTAAGTCATGATGCAAGTTATATCCTCATCTATCAACAGTTGAGGTGGCGGTAACACAACAACAAGGACAATGAAGGACACAGGTACTGTTCTCTACTCTCCACCAGTGGATTAACTAGATCACCAAGCTGCATAATTACTCAATACCAAAGTCTTTTTGCTCTCACAATTCTGTCATAAACAACAAGCAAGGCCCTTCACACACACTACCACTCAATCATATCTCCGCGCTATAAGCTCTGTATTCAATACAGCCTGAGGCTTTTCGTAGAGAGCCCTCAGGACATTAGTGCACATTCTAATTCTTTGTTATGTAATGTTTTCATGTTTTAGAGGTGAGAGATTCCCCCATGGGAAGATCTGTTCATTACAATATGACAGCACTTAAAACATTTTAATACCTATTATGTCAGAGCACCACAGAAAATGAAAACATAATAAAATCTCATGATAAATGAATAATCTGCATGTTTTTTACTGTGATATGTATAAATATATGCCTGTAGACATGTATCTAAATACATGCTGTACATATGCTGTGTACTATAGGCCGACCAATTGTGCACATTCCTGCCCTGCAAACCCGGTCATCACCTTATTCAAACTTTAACTTTTTAGAGTCTCATTGTTGGAATAACCATTTCATGTCATCTGTTGTAAATAAGACTTTTTCATACATACCTCATGTCATATTCATGGTAACTGATCTCTGCTAATTCACTCTAAAATCTAAAAGCTTTCTTCCACAGTATGAAATATATATGAAGTTTATATGTTTCTTTTTGCACACGCAGCACTGTCAGTCATTCTGGTATACAGTATATTATATTAAAATATGAATTTGCTCAAGATTTATATTGTGTAGAAGGTTTGAATGTGAGTCCTCTGTGTATATGGAATTTCTCAATATTAGTACGGTGTGAGTATACACAACCACAATGAATTCTTAAAAAGGTTTTGATTGATTTATGTTTGCACAGCAGTGCAAACACACACAATGCAGAAAACAAAAAAATCAGCAGAAAAGAGCATTACAGAAAATCGTATTAGGTTATTGTGTGTATAATATATCAAGTTTAGAGGATGGTTCTTATGAACTTTCATTCCGTATAATATCCTCTGTCCTCGAGGCATATCGTATTTCCAGCTGCAATTTTATGTCCTGCAAGGCTGTATGAGTTTTCTGAAAAGGATATGGTATAAATATTATTGAAAAATAAGGAAGTTATAATTTTACATACATTTGGATTCCCTTTCCACACAACAGTATTTTCTGTGTATTTCTGAATCAATAAAAGTCTTTAAAATTGCTGATTTATTGACTACTTGATAAATTCCTGCTGATGATGGATCTTAGGATGGATCTTCAGTAAGTATGCTTGACCTTTCTGCATTAATTTGATTAAAGATTGTTGATGAAAGCACTTTTTATCTTTTTGTCATACAATATTGAATGGCGGGAACATGCTTTTTGTCTTGTCTGTGTATCAGAGATTTCAGTGATTTAATGGCTTTTTTCTCATGCATATTTTATTAACTTTCTTCAGGATGCAACTTAGAGTGAAAAAGTAGCAATAATAGTAACAGCAGTAATAGTAAAATATAAACAGTTGCAGGCAAGTGTAATTAACAACTGAGATGTCTGCGACTCACCAACAAAGGGTGTAGTCCATTGTCCTGTTGTCTTATGAGCAGGACGGCTGAATGTGGTGTTTTATCTCCGGAATACGTCAGCTTCTGCACAGGACAAAGCTAACTCTGCTCCTTGTGGAGCAGAGACTGACAATAATCAGGGTTATATGTTCCAAAGACACCAAGCATGTGTTTTGAACAATGTGTCTCCTGCTCATCTGGGGCTTAATATCTCTGGTCAGTCAAGAGCATGCTATGCCTATCCACTAGCCAATCCTGTCAAATTTAGCACTTCTACTGATCACCCTCTCTTTTTACCTGTCTGTTGCTGCTGAATAATTTTTCCCCTGGATGCTCACGGCTGTTGTTTGTCAGATCGTCTATGCTGCCTTCTCGAGCGCTAAGCTTGTGCATGCTTACCCCGACCACATTTGATCTGTCTTCTGTCTTTGAATTTGTTTGTCTGTTCTAACTGGCTGCCTGTAAGCCTCCACGCTACCACGTAAAGCCGTCTTTTATTATATCAGTTATGCCTCACAGGTCCACTTTTGGGTCCAGGAACTGTCCACATCTGTGGTGCTGACTGGAGGATTTCTCTTGAATCATCTCCTCCACTGTGAGCAGAAGGCAGATTTGGAAAATGAATAGCAATACTTATCATGGGAAATTAAAATCAACATTTGTTGTTCACACATTAATTCCCAGGATTAGATATTATGCTATACAAAAAACAAAGAGGTGTACTGGGAGGAATATCAGTAAAGTGTTGACTGGGAGATGCCTAAAGCAATTTGAATCTGGTCATGTCATGGGTCTCTACTTCCATTCTTCTCTCTCCTTCTATTCTTATTGCAGCTCTATTTCCATTTCAGGAGCTGCTTTCCCTGATGGGTTTGGCAACTCCTTTCGCCATTCTGCATTTTTAAAATCAATCTGACAATGTTGCTCCATCAGTGAAGCGCATAGTCTGCACACCCCATCTCCGCTCTTCCCTGTCTTTCCACCTCTTCTACTCTCACTATAGTTTTACTCTTTTCTTTTTCTGTTTTTCTCTGCTCAAGATGAGCAACTACATAAAGAATAAGTAAGAAGACCAGTGTTTGTGTTGAGTTGAAACTCTAACTTTACAATTTATTAAATTATTTTTTTCGTAAGTCCTCCGACAGCTCAAAACAGCTTGAATAATGGATTCCTGGTGTTGCTAGTTATTATGCACCGACTGCAATGCTAGTATTTTGATTCCTGCTATTTAACTTGAATAATATATTACATACTGAAGAGCATGATGCAGTTATATTGAGAAAGTGAGTGATTTCTGAGTTTTTTCAGATTCATGGAAGGCTGGTATACAGAACATCAACACTTTGGTGTTCACACCTAAAATAATTGAGTATTTTTTTAAACTTTAACTATTTCTAGGTAAAATTCCAGTCAGTTGTTTGTGTTAAATGCAAATGCATTTTGGGCTGTTCAGTGGCCTTGGCTATGCATTCATATTTGGCAAGCTGCAAAACTTTTATACGTCTTATTATCAATCCGAATTCACTACAAAGGGCAACAGGCACTCTTGTTTGTACAACTGAAGAGGAAATATTAATTGGCACTGATTTAACCTAATAAGATATCTAAGGATCCTTCATGTCAAATATTTCATTATAAAAAAAAACCCCAAAACATTCTAACAGTCAGTATATTTTGTTATGGTGCAAGATTATACATACATCAAACATACTGATAATAACTTATTCGGAAGACTTGAGAAAGCAGACAAGAAGCGCTGTCACACTCCCACTCTAACGCTTGCAAACAATAACCAATGAAAATCAGCGATGTACAGACGTTGGTACTGCCGTCCAATCAACTCGCACGTTTTTCAAAAACGTCATGCTAAGGAAGTGCGGACGTGCCGAAACAGTGGCGGTGTGGGCCCTAGCCAGTTGTTTCTGGCCCTAACGCAAGTAAACTGTAGAAAACCAAAATTGGACAGTGTTCCACATTACATGTAGATAACTGACACTTCGGCAACCTGCGGTCCGACAATGGGAGCGAACAACAGTACCCGTCGCGTGTCATATGAGTCAGATGAGAACGAGAATATAACGGTGGTGAAGGGCATACGGGTAAGGGACAGTGTCCAAACCTGTTCAGTGTGTATCAGGTGTCTCATGACTGCTTGGAAGCGATATCATTTAAGACTTTCTGTTTAACTGTGCGACGTTACTAAGCTCTATTGTAAATGTTATGCTAACGACTGCTCTGAATGGCTTGTCTAAAAGCTAGCTAAGCTGTTACTGCGAGCAAAGTCTCGGCAGCCTGCCTTCCATTCATTCTGAAAACTTCTAAAGTACTCAATGAGAACAACACATAGTGAAAATCTACAGGAGCTGCCATGAAGTTTAGTTAGAAACTGAACGTTTGAATGTCCTTGTGGGAATGTTGACGTTGACGTCACCAGCCTCGTGCTCTGCTGTCTGTCAGTGCATGAATGAAACAGACTCGAGCTGCACAGGCGGTTGCATTGATGTTTGTGGATAATATCCTATGGGAGTTTTCTTTAAAGGTGCATGCATGCGCATGGTGATCATTGACATGGAGTGACTGCCAGCCTCTCTTACTCGGTGGGAGCTGTCACAACTTCTTCTGTATCACTGTGGGCTGATGTTAAATATAGATTGAGAGGCTTTCGTCAATCAAATAAGACTGTAGCTGGCGTGACTCTGTCTATTATTACTCAGCTGGCAAGCCAACCAAGTGAGGCTAATGTTGTCTTTCAGTGAGGTGTAATCCTGTTTATGCTACTGCCTGAACGGTTGTGTAAGCAGATTGAGGACAAAGCTTTGTCTACTCCAGTTAAACACAGCGTTTAGTTTTTCATGGGAACAATTTGGGGAAATACCCTTATTCAAAAGACGAGGAGATGACTAGCTTAGCATTCAGACTGAAAGCTGGTTAAACAGCACCCGTAAAGCTCACTTATGAACATGTTGTCTCATCCAGGCAGTCTGCACACAAAGTACAAAAAAAGCAAGTTCTTGCACTGTTTCTGAAATAATGACGTGATCATTTTTCCACTGAAACCTTTCTTCCACTCTCCTCTGCAGCTCTCTGAGAATGTCATCAACCGCATGAGGGAACCTGTAGCACCTCCTAAACGTGAACATGCTCACACTCTGACACCCTCCATGGCGCCTGCCCTCACTCCTTTACCCGTCCTGCGACCAGTGCCTCCCCCCTTTGACCCGATCACCTCTTTGCCTCCTCCCCCTCCTGTTGTTGAACCTGTTGCACCTCCAGCTCCTCCGCCACCAGCTCCATCTGCCACAGAGACTGTGGCTGCACCTCCACCACCTCCTCCTCAGCCTCCAACAGAACAGGTAGCAGCACCCACCATAATTGACATCGTGCTCCCATCCTCACCACCCCCAGCTGCTACTAATGCTATTGCTACTCCTGCTTTTGAGCCTGTGGCAGCACCCCCCCCTCCTCCCGCTCCTGCTCCCATTGCTCCCCTGATTCCTGCTCCCTACCCTGCTTCAGCTGTGGTGGAAACTATCACTCCGCTTGCTCCTCCTCCTGCTGTTATCGAATCATCTCCTCCTCCCATAAATCAGTCTGTTGATTCCACTCCTCCAATAATTGAACCCATTGCTCCCTCACATATGATTGAACCCATTGCTCCTTCATCTGTACCTGAACCCATACCACCTCCTCTCCCTGTTGAGACTGAACCCATCATTGCTCCCCCTCCTCCTGAATCAGAACCCCTCTTTCCCCCCCCTGTTTTCGAGCCTGCCACCATCCTGCCACCACCCCTGCATCCTTCAGGGGACACTTTGTCCCCGCAGCCCGCTGAGCCATTCGCTGCACCTCCCTTGCCTGAGTTTACTGCTCCTTGTGAACCAGTTCCACCTCCTCCTCAGCCCCCAGTGAAGCCCATTTCTCCTGCTCCTGTCCCTGAGTCAGCGGTAGTGCCCGAGTCAAGTTCCGTCCCACCATCTCCTGCTGCACCGCCTGGTGAGTATTATTCCACTGTGCTAACAATCTGCATTTTTAATACATTTCACAAACAAATGCTGATGGGAGCAATTGTGACAGATGAGAAAAACTCTAGATTTATTGCTACGTAATATATATGTTGTTGAGTAATATGGTATTGATTGAAATTATGCAGTATTCCAGTGTTCACGGTTAGTTAAATCAATGTTAAGGCATAGACAAGTGTACCAAGATCTCTCTTTGTATGTAGAATGGATGACGGAGTGATTGTGTGAGGATTTACCAAATACTTCATGAGTTTAAAGATGATACAGTTTGCCACCAGAAACATTTTAATTTTGACATTTTCACTTAGTTTTTACTGGATTTGTGTAGTTGTCATTTTTACAACTGCCCCTGGACGTCTTCTACAAAGAGACAGGAGTCAATGCTCGTTCACAAAAACCGACAAAACAAATGAATTCCCGCAACGTATGGGACGCTTCTTGAGTACTGTGGTTAATTAGAAGGCAAAGGTTATGAGGGAATGAACTGTCTGAGGATTTATTTTAAGTCCAGCTATTCTGAATTTTAATTATGTTGATTGTGTGGGTGTTTACTTTGAGCCACTTTAAGCTTTTTGTCCCCAACTTTTCTTCCAATTTGTAATTAGTCTTCATTTTTAAAAATGGGCCTCATGGTAGCCTTTGTCATATTATGATTCATTGCTGTTCAGGAACTGTTAATGAAATTATTGATTCTTTCTTGTAATAATGTTAATAAATTGATGGCGTAATTAGTGGCCCTCCATTCTGCTTCTGTCACCGTGGAGCTCAAGCTGTCATGATAACCGTTCTCCTTTCTGCTGGTTTGCGGGATCGCTCAGCATAGTGAGAGTAAACTCAGCAGTAGTCTAAAGCTTTGATCTATCTGGTTAAGTTCTCTTTTTTTTATATAATTTCCTCTACATTAAAACAGCTGTGATCAATATTTAACAAGGGATCATATTGCATCTTAAATTTGTCTTTTAAAGTGTCCCTCAGCTCATTGCTTCAGTCCTCTGGTCTGCAGATTTGCTGTTTTGGTTCACTCTCACCTCTTTTATCAGTGTTGTTTTGGCTACAGTGGACATTGAACTTACATTCACCAGATGTACAGATGTACAGTATATCTCCAAACGAATGCTAATGTTGCTCCACATCCTCGGGGTGTGTAATTAGGTAACTGCTTGCTAACACATTCATCTAAAATCATCATATCTCTCTATTGTGTTTTCAGCTTCTAAGTCATTGTAAGGAGAATCTGTACAATCCCCACTGAGAAGTCCAAAGGAATTTATGAACAAAGTTTGACAGTAGCAGTGACTTTAATGTCCTTTTTTTGTTATATGGATGCAAATTTGCTAAAATAAACCCTGTCACTACAGATAAACTGTCAAACTGCGCTGATATTACAGATTTAATAGAGTTGTTTCAGTTACTAAATGAGTATACAAGGTCTCAAATACGTAGGCAACCTCACTTTGTCTTGTGTCTCCTTGTTGTCTCTTTACTGTGGGTGCACGTCCCTTATCTCATGACATGTCCGGCAGAGGACATTGGAAGTTACTCGTTCATTACGAAGTACAGAACAGGGCGTGGGTGCTGGTTCTGTAGAGGGTGGCATCCATGGTGTGGGCAGACTTCCCCATCCTTGACTGTGCTCAATCAGTGAGGTAATTAAAAAAGGCCAACTTATGCCACGCCGCACTGACTCCAGTGATTAAAACGACACCTCCGCAGTTTCACACAGCAAACCACTAGGCCTCATTAAGGGAAGGAGGTGGACGGCGTGTATGTATGTGTGTTATGTTTTTATTTGGCCATAGGGCTTCTGTGATGTGACACTGAATTTTGTGCTAGCCACCCGCCTCTTTGTGTGAACACACAAGCAATACAATCAGCCAATTAATAGAATTTATTCCTGTGTATTCCATTTCTTGGTCTGTTTTTAACATGAGCTCCAGGGCCGCTTTCACGACAGACTTTCATTTTTGACCGTGATGAAAGTTAATCCTTCACTCTTCGTGCCAATTAATTTTCTTTTTAAATTATACACACAACAACATCTCACTTAACTGGTGTGGAGTGTGATGAGTGTAGTAAATATGAGAAACAGTCATGGCACGACACGGTGTTAATGAAAGATTACAAATCTGTCTTTTTCCTCCAGAAGTGGTCAGTTATAGATGTAAACTCTGCATTTTTTGTTGGAGGACCTGGTGTAGTCACACACAGAATTACTGATGGAAAGTGTGAGAAGAGGGCTTCCAGGATAAATGAAAATAAAAGAGAAAGTGTCATAAATCCTGAAAATAGAGATTTATTTCATAAAGCGAGACTCTATTTTAGGACTTTATTATTCAGTTAATCATGTGTAAATGGACTCTTAGCTTGTTTGGCTGAGAGATACTTCATGAAGTTCTGCGATCGTGTTTGTACATATGGTCCCAAAGCATCCCACATTCATCCCCCTCAGAGACACAATTGTCTTTTAATTAACGGACAGTAGTCCCTCTGTCCAGTCAGAGCTTTATCTAACTTTCTTCCCTCAGGGTTGTCTAAGGCTGCGTTCCAAATTGCCTACTTTTCCTTTTTACTTTTAGTGCGTAATGAGGCCGTATGTGCTGTTGCTTGCAGTAAGCATTCAATTGGGATGCACTACGTCATCATCACATTGCATCTTGAACTTTGACCCTCTTGCTCATACAACCAAGAAAGTTTGTGCAGCAACAGTATATTAATGTATTAATTATACACACAATTTGCAAAAAATATGTAGTACTTGCGCTGTCATCTGTCATTGTGGCTTCTGTCATCTGTCTGTGCTCTTGATGTGATGTATCTCCCACTGTGCCATGCATTGTGGGTCAGAACAGCCAGAAAAGCATGCTGGTTGATGTACTGCAAAATGCATCAAATGGAGTAGGACACCCCAGTATTGATACAACGTATTGGTACTTAAAATTATCTTGTTCTGGCATCCTAAAGAGTGTGGTAGTATGAGTATTGGAATGCAGCCAAACTAGTATCACACTGTGCCACCGTTAGCACAGTGCACATAATTGTAAGACTATAGGGGTATAAATTTCTATTACAGAAAGGACTTTTTCCCCTTATCCAACTTTTTGTGTGCACAGCATATCTGCAGTTCTAAGGATTTTGTGTGTGCGTGTGTGTGTGTATTGGCTATAGTTTTATTGTTGCTCCCACAGTTCGCTGTTGTTCAGGGATGACCTCTATCAGGCCTTGGGCCCTTATATTTACCATATCACACAACAGTGACGTTGGTTGACATTTACTGTGGTATTTTGTATATACTCCCCTTGCAAGGTCACCGCACAGGTTAACACGTAACTCATCAAGTATTATAAGGGAGACGATTGATCACGCCTGCTCTTTTTAAGGAATCAAAAAAAAAAAAAAAAAAAGGTACGACGAATGTGAATCTTGTTAAAAAGTTGCAAAGTTCAGTCCAATCCTGAAAGGGTAAGACCTTAATGAGGCAGACATTGATTATGTGTGTCCACGAGAGTTGGGTATCGAGTGAGGCTCTCAGCAGGTCGGCTGTCTCTAAATCATGATCTGAGTCAGTATGTGCGCTGATTACACCACAGTCAAGGTTGAACCTCCTACACCTTCTCCAATGTGCTATAAATATTCATATGCCATAGCCCACACACTGCGCCGGACTAATAGCCTGCTTAAAGATGTCTCCAGCCAGGTGCAGCAGAAGAGAGAATGGCGAAATGTGAGAGGGAATGGAAAACAATAGGAGAAATGTGGGTGACTTAGTGTGTCTTGAAACTGGATTATCTTGTGAAAATGTGACATCATCACTTAGGGCCTATTCCATAACACGAGATTGAATTAACAGCGTGAATAAAAGAGAAAATCAGAAATGGCACCTGCCTGCCAGCGCTGGAAGCTTGCTCTTGGCACCCTATTTTGAACATCATGAAAGCTGTGCGGTGACTCGGCTAAGCGCGATCGAGAAACGTGAGGAAATGGTAATGTTACAGATTATGCCCTCCACGCAGGTCCTGGGGTTAATGAAACTTCTGATGAGAAACGCAATTTGCCTTCGTCTATTATCTCCACTGCCAATAGCCCGCGCTCCACCGCCTCTCCTCCTCTATGGGTTTGTCCACAGGGTCCAGTGATTGGCGGAAAAGGGAAGGAGGGGGACATGTCTAAAAAGATGATGAGTTTTTAATCTTTTTAACATTTACATGTCCTACTCAGGATTGACACCAGCTCTGTCGATCTGGAATTGTCTCTGACCCTAACCATCCTCCCTCAAGGACCCCAGACAGTGTTTATCATATCAGAACCTGTTCTATGCCTGACCCTGTGGACCCGCAAGCAATCTGAAGCCTCTCTCTGCAGGGCTGGCGAGGATGTGGTGATAAATGAGGAGTTGCTTAGGCTAGCCTGAACTTAGTGGACTTTTAAAATGTTACTTTTCATTGTGCACAGCCAAAGGGTGTATACATTCAATCTAAGTGTGAGATACTTTAAAGGCCGGTTGATACAGAAATGCCAGTCTTAGCTGATGGAGAAAGTTTAGAGGGCTTGACCTCTGATTCAAAGTGGCACTTGAGTTTGGTGTCCGGTACGCAGCATTTTCATCTATTTTAAAGATCTTTGGAGGGAACAGGAAGTAACTGGGGGATTCTGCACTGTTGTGCAGCAGCTTGCTTCATCATGGCAGAAATGTTGTTTCAGCACAGTGTTGTTGTTGTGAGATGCAAGAAAGCCTGAATGGAGACTTTTTTCTCAAGTGTGGGAAATATCGACCGTTGAAATATCACTATATTTTTGTCCTAGAATCAAAATACTTCTAATGCATCATTGATAATGCACAGATGATGACATAACAAGTGCAGCGATTCATTGTTTATTTCACTCAGAACTACCTTGATGGTTCAGAAAATTGAGACTCTTACTTGAAGCTGCATCAATTGATTTTTTTTTTTGCTGCAGCAGTGAAACAAGCTGTAAACACAACATTAACATGCGGCAGTATCACCCTTTAAAACTGTTGAGTTCGATACTGACTCTCATTTTAGCTCAGCTTCGGTTTCCATTAACTTCTAAGGGAAACATCTGGCTCTTTTAACTGCTATCCCTTTACATTGTTTGTCTGCCGTTAAATGCTCAGCAGCGCACAGTGGCCTCTTCTCTAAAAACAGCTGCCTGCTGTGGATGAAAATGATGTAAATGAGAGTACCGAGACTGAACCGAAACAATGAGCTGAAAAACACTTTGTCGAGCTGAGGGGGAAAATTATCTGTATGTTTGTCTTCTTCTTGTCTTTACATTATCCCCAGCCGTTTAATTCATGCTTAATATAAGAATATTGAGTCGTGCTGCTTTAAAGGTGGTTCCAGCTTCTTAGATTTAAGTATTTACTGCTTTTCTGTGTCATTTATAGTCACAAAGGAAGAGTCTTGGGTGGTCAAAAGAATCGATTTGAAGATGTCGCCGTTCGCTCTGGGAATTCATCATGAGCGTTTTTCACAATTTTTTGACATTTTATAGGCAAAATGATCAATCAATTTTGAAAATAATTGGCAGATTACTAGGTTAGTTGCAGCTTTAATTCACAATATTACAATAACAGCCGCATGATAAAGCCACAGCATTGTTTTTGCAGACGGAAGGCAACCATGTCATATCATCTGAAGTCACATTTACCTGATGTAAAAATAGTTTATGTTTCTTGACAGATGGCAAAGTCTGGATTTTAGCCCCACAGGTGGTCTTTCTGTCGTAATTCTGAACAGAGTTGTAATTAGACTCTCCTCTGCGGTGAGATCAATGGTGCTTCTGAGTGCTGTCAGACATGATGGATATTATTTTCTCACGCTCTGGACAGTCGGGGACAGCAGTCTCTGTCTTTGAGGATACACTGTGCAGCGAAAAGTTGTCAACCGTCAATCACTGCCTCTGTTTTCTTCTGAAGCCCTGTCACACTAACCCTCCCTCTGCCTGACGCTTATTCATTCTCTTTGCTGCACCATATAGTTCTCCTACTGTGAGTTCTTGTTATGTGTCGTCCGCCGCAGAGAAGAAAAGGCCACAGAGGTTGAAAATCAGAGGAAAACATTACGTTAGCTGCGTTCTGGTTTTGCGTGTTTGAACAGGAAACGTCACTCGAGAGCAGATTATTAAGAGAGTGGGCGTGACGAAGCCGCTGACAGAAGGTGGATGGAGAAAAACTTGTTAATTAGCCAGGATTTCATGTGTCCATGACACCAGTTGCATTAGCTTTAACCACGTCTTAGTGGCTTGTGTCCATCAATTCAACAGTATCACTTATTTTTAGCTTTACATCGGACAATTGAAGAAAATGACAATCTTTCAACGTATTTATTTTGAGTTTTATGGACTGATTTAATTACAAATGAATCTGTCCAGTTTTCACACGGAGCAGAATGCATCGAACTCACTAAGGTTTAGGCCACTAGAAATGCTCGTCAGGAAGCTTCAATCTCCTAAAATGAAACTCCTTTTATTGCTATCACCACTCCTAGATGTTATTAATTCAAAGCCAAACCTTTCCCTGTTTTTTTTCAGTTAGCCATCCAGTCTTTCTGTCCACGGGGTAACTCAGAAGCCTTTTAAAATGATTTCTAAGACAGCTGGTGAACAGGCTTTGAGCCAAGTACCATTTAAGACATTTAATTAGACTATGATGTGGATCTGGAGTTGCGGCTTCTGCTTTTGGACGATTATTCCTTTTTTGTTAAAACAATGAAACTAAAGTGGATATATTTGATTCCAAATCCAAAGGGTACTGCATGAAGAAGCAATTTAATTCACATCAATCTTAAGCATGTTTAAGTTATATTTAAGTGTTTCTTTGGCAGCTACACCAAGTTAAAAGAACTGATCGCTGTTGGTTTGTGTTCCTGCACTTTCCTGATACTGAAATTGAAGAGCATGATTGAGAAGCAGCGCCACATGTTGGACTTGAACAGGGACAGATGAAAGCATGACTATAATAATAAACCCTCAACACCACATAGGCACTGTAACGAGACATGATGCTGGAGCAGAAGGCCGTTTTGGTGCTTTTTGTCTTTGCCTGTATTTGTTTAACATTAGATCAGATAAGAAAGAAACGGCTCGGCGCATTTTGGGTCTTATTATTAATCTGATTTAGCTGGAATTAGTTTTTCGTGTGTGTCCACTGGCTTGCTGTGACCACATGTTACCAGGTAATAATAGACACTGACAATAGGGATTATCCCATCTAACTAATGCAGCGGGAGAGTAATCTTGACACACTCAGACACTCCCCCCATCACTGCAGTGTCGCAGCACACACCGCATGGCACTTCTGTCTTCAGAGCACGTTTCGGGCCTGGTCGCAGGCTGGTGTATTTACTTTCGTGCTTAATTACCCGCCAGGACACACCGGTGGAGACATGGAATCATACATGTGATGGTCTGACATGAATATGTATAGATAGGGAGGCACGCTGCTGTGATTTGAGGCTGCAGCTTGTGTGTGTCAAAAGCAGAAAGGGCCCACGAAATTAAAGCGTAATACTCCACATAGCACAACACACAAACAGAGAAATGCATATGTTACCTAAACACACACACACCTCATACAGCATTGCAGCCTCAGGCCAAGATTTCTGTCCCACCTGGCTTCACGCACAGAAAGCAGTGACAACACACTCAATTAAACAAACACTGCAGAATGTTTTATGGCAGACAGCAATGTAACAACAAGGGCTACAACTTGCAATTATTTTTATTATTAATTAAACTATTAATTGTTTGCTCTATGATACATCACGTCACACCCAGAACACCACACAAAGAACTGGCTGGAACTGAGGAATGTTTGCTTTTAGGATGGCTTAAATTAATTCACTCTCAAAATAGTCGCCTATTATTTTTCTGTCTATGGTCTAATCAATTAGCCAACTGATAGTTGCAGCACTAGTAACAAACCAGAGCCGTCTGCTCAGCCAAAACACAGACTTTTCACTGAATAATTGCTTTAAATGCTCATTTTAAATGCAGATTTTCCAACACTTGCTAGAAAAACACCCACCTTTCTCTCTTTTTTTATTTTAATTTTTTTTACAGCATGATTCTATTCAGTGTCTCAACAAACAGAATGTGCCTGTCTGTAAACAACAGCAGTGCACTTGAAAACCTCTCCCTCTAACGCTCTTTCTCCGGTCTGTTTTTGTCTCCAGTTGATGAAGAGGCCCTGAGGAAGAAGATCACTGATGAGCTGTATAAAGCCTTGGAGCAGGACAGGGCCAAGGCAGAGCAAGAGCTGCAAGCCTGGTTAGACAAATACACACATATACATACACACACACACACACACACACACACACACACACACACACACACACACACACACACACACACACACACACTGTTTTGGTATTGAATAGTGAACCAGATTTTGTTAACATTTGGGGCTTGCAAATCATTTTATTTATTTCAGAAGTAAATTGATATAATTTGTGTTTTGGAGTTGCAATCAAAACTCTTGGCTTTGCTGAAGAAGAAGACATCCGTTATTAGTCACAAACAACACAACATGCGGAGTTAGGGGGGGAAACTGCACACGCCATGCTTATGTGAAATTCTTCTCCGCTTTTGACCCATCCTTGGTCAGTCCTTCCTCCGTGGCAGACCAGGAGCGGTGGGCTGCCAGCCGACTGGCGCCCGGGGACCAGTTCCTTTATCGTCACCATTGGTCAGGTGGTGATCTTCTTGCATGTTTTTAGTGGTTTTTTTATGGAGGATACCCCAGCTGAACACGGGGAGAACATGCAAACTCCACACAGAAAGGCCCCTTTTCTTGAACAGCAGGCACCGAAGGTGGGAATCAAACCCCGGGACCTTCTAGCTGTGAGGTGACAGTGTTACCCCTGTTTCACAGTGCCACCAAAATCGAATCAGAACCTTAGGCGTTGTCTGTGGTGTGTATTTCTCCTCTTCTTCCTCTCTCCCATGCCGTCCTCCTTCAGATCATGATGGATTGAATCGGGACTGCACTTGCGTCAAATCCTGTTCTGGGATTTCATTTGAAAATGACCACATTTTTAGACGTGGCCATTTCCCGCTTTCATTAATAGTCAAAAAGGTCAGCGCCGGTCTTTTCCGATCCCCACTGTGTTTCCAATCTGCCTCTCTTCCGAAGCACATCAGCACTTTTTTCTCCCTCTATCTCTGCCTCTTCTCTCCTTCTCTTGTTCTGTCCGGATCAATTAATCATGCCTGAGAAAGGAGGGTGCTATCCTGAGGTAATTTCCTGGGTGTTGAGTGGGTGATACATTAGCCCTGCCTGATGAGGAAACATAGTCTTCATGAGTCTTCATGTAAGGAGCAGGTTTCTCCTCTCCTCTCCGCTCTCCTCTCCTCTTCTTTGTGACCCTAAAGAAGCAGGTGCACATACCATAATGTTCAATAATCGCGCCGCTCACTCTATTTAATAGACATGGATGATCTCCAGCAGACCCCGGCGAATGATTAGCCACTAAATGTGCTCTTGTGCTGCATGGGGGGGAAACACAACCCTTCTGTATCCAGGAGGAGGTAGTGTTAGCCTAGCGATTAGCCTCGTTTTTGAGGCTCATTCAAGAGCAGAGAAATTAACAAGTGGTTTTGAGAAATCATTTGTCTATTGATTTTTTTTTTTCTGGCTATTTTATTTTTTTGATGTAACTGCTTCCTGCAGCTTGTTTATTGATGTCTGCTCAGAGGAGTAAGTGCTTCAAAATTATGGCCTCCTAACAAATAATTGAAATCATGGTGGCTTTCAAGCCCTCAGTTTTTTTTTGTGCGAGGCCTGGGCTGAGTATTCACTTAAGAAGACTTAACTGAGCATGAAATGGTAAATAAGCAATCAGCACTTGTGTATATAAGTGTGTAGGTGTATATTAATATCAGTTTTTAATGTGGCTTCGCTCATTTTGTCAAATAATTTTTGTTCAGTTTTTTTTGTGTGTGTGTATATTTGCCCCCTTTCCTTGCTAATAGTTTGGCAGACAGTCATGCATGGGACAGCTCTTATGGTGCATGCTGCCATTTAAGGAGTGCTTAAAAGGTGTAGCTCAGTGGTGGGGTTTGTCTGGAATCAATAAGTATTAGAAAATAAATAAAAATGTAATGATGCTACACTAGAAAACACTAAAATTTAAATAAAGCTTAATTGTAGTGGTGAGAACTGACATCAACTGTTCAGATTGTGTTGAGACGAGCCAGCGCCTGATCACAAATCACGCCTGACCATATCAGGGGCTTGCCTAGCTCAACACATTCACTAACTTCTCTGGGTAGAACTGGCATATAATGCCTCCTCATGCAGTTAGATTAAAAAAAAAAATGGCACTCCGACAGTACCAGCATTGGGTCTTTTGGGAATGCAAAATACTGCAGTGTTTGTGACAATATCCTGTATCTTTGCTGTGCCTGTAATACAGGACTGCTGCATGGAAGCGTGTGAAATCAGCATGTTAGCAGAGCAGTAGCGGGGTCTTCAGTGGTCCGTTTGTTTCTAAGCAGGATGCATTCAGGCACAGTGCAGAGTGTGGGGTCACCCATGTTTCTGGCAGGGCTCAGAGCCCGACACACAATCGCTGTTGTTGCAAGCATAAAACTAAAATAGAGTTGTTCTTCATCCCTGTGAAGAAGTAATTTGGCCTGTTGATTGTTGGTCACATTCAACTTGACACTAAAACAACTACAAGTATTGTGTGAGAAGTGGAAGAGTAACATTTAAAGGAATATACCTGAATAGAGTCATGCAAATTATAAAATGCAGTATAATAATAATAATAATAATAATAATAATAATAATAATAATAATAATAATAATAATAATAATAATAATAATAATAATTAGGTCTTGGAAAAAAACACACATGCTCACCTGTCATGCATAAGTTGAAAAGTAATGCAAGCACAGCACCATCCTTCAGGACTGAAAATGTCTTCCATTCCTTTTTTGCCACCAATTGAACTTTTCTATGAATTTGTAGTTGTTGCAGATGAAGGTGACTGATGCTTTCTTTTAATTGAAATAGATGAGAGGATCGCAGTTTCTTTGTTCTCACCTGGGTTGTCAAACTGTAATCAAATTCCCGCGGTGCACGCTGTAATTAAAGGGGGTTTTTTGGTTGTTGAATGCGAACGAGGCACAGTGTGTCTGGCCTTTGCTCTGCTAGAAGACTCAGCAAGGAGACTGGATGGCTATTGCTGCAAATTGAAGTGAGGCATTTTTTTCATTTGTTTGTGTGTGTGTGTGTGTGTGTGTGTGTGTGTGTGTGTGTGTGTGTGTGTGTGTGTGTGTGTGTGTGTGTGTGTGTGTGTGTGTGTGTGTGTGAGAGTATCAAAGCTCAGCTAACAAGACTGCACAGTGCCTCACCAGTTACAGAACCCTGCAGTGAAACTGCTGCACAGCTTGAACAGAGGGAAATGGAAGAAAATGTTAACCCCCAGGACGCTGGGGACAAACACACATACATATACACACACAGAAGATACATGAGGCCAAAATCTCAAGGTCATGATCAACCCAAACAATTCCTCCCGCAGGTTGTCTGTTTTTAAGACGTCCTCGAGGAGTACACTGAGTTTTTACATGCTCGTCTCTTGCAAGTCACCCAAAAACAAATTAATGCATAGCCATCGGAAGTCCTGTTGCCGCTCGCTTGGTTCCCCTTTTGCTCCCCTTTGTTTGCTGTTTTTTTTGTGTGTTTTTCCCCATTTATTAGGAGGAGGAGAAAAGAGAGGGATAGGGGATCACATCCAACAAAAGGTCACCAGGCAATCCAGTGGCGTTTTAATACATGGCCAGTTTGTAAACCCCAAGGCTAACTGTTTGCTTCCTTAGCTCACACATGCTCCTACAGCCACACTCTAATATGCTTCTTTTCTTCTCTGGTTGCGCACACACAGACTATTTTGGAGAAAGTATTGTTGATAACAAACAGTGTGAATAACTATTGCTAGCTATTTCACAATAGGGCAAGCGTGCTAAATTGAAAAGCAGATAACTGCCAGAATTAGCCTTAAATGTATGTCTTGTTAAAGGACATTAGAGCTCCATAAGGCACTGACACTTTCAATTTGCCTTAGTGTAAAATCTAATTTTTCCCACACTTAGTATAATTCCTCCATTCTATCCCATGCAATATTGCTATGTAGGGTAGACAGATCTAGGGGATTCTGAGGAGCAGTGGTGTTTAGATTAGGTAGTATTTCTTTTGTTTGGCTTTAGGGCCATACTTGAACTCCAGAGATCTGGCTTTGCATGTTTTGCTCTGGTCAGAGTGAAGTAAAGGCTCTGTGAGGAGTTCATTTGGGTGCAGCCTAAACTCATTTATAGCAAGGAGCGGCTGCAGGGAGCAGATTTGCCTCTGCCGCTTCTCTGCGAGGCATCGGAGCAGAACGACTCAGAGAAAAGGATGAGAGGGAAGGAGGGATGAGGGGGAGAAAGAACCTTTACACCATCCTGCCTCCCTTCCTTCAACCTAACTCACCCTGCGTCACCATTCGATCCACCTCTTCTTCTCTGGGTTACTCTCTCAGGCTTTTCCTCCACCTTGCCTTCTCCGTCTTGTCTGTTTGCTCCTCCTTTACCTTGTGCTTCTCCAGCCATCTCTTTTGTCTGTTTCTCAAACATCCCTCTCTACATCTCATTCTAATTTCTTTCCTCTTTCTCCGCCTCCCCTCCCGTGCATGAAATGCATGTGTTTGAGTGTCTAACGCTTAAAGGTTAGTCGTTGTTGTGAAACTTCTGCCCATTATTTCAGCTTGTAGTCAAACAGCTTGTATTGGCTGGTGCGATATAATTGCATGTCAGTCTTTTGAGCGAGAACACTGACCTTCTCTCAGAGGCTCTGTCTTCCCTCCCTGCTAACCAGCCAGCCTGGTAAATTCGTTACTGCTCCCAGGTCAGACTTTACACCACAACTAGAGGCTAGCCTACACATTTTAACATGTTGTTTGTTTTTATCTTTTAACTTTGTTCACACACAAATACATACACTGAGGCACACACAAAAACTCCAACTCATTTTAGCAGACTTAGAAAGTTTGGAGGTTATTAAAAAAACAAAATTTCCCAAATCCAAGGGAGTTGTCTGAATCAGCAACATTGCTGGTCTTTGATCAGATTCTCTGACTGCAGTTGCATTAACCTTCATGATGTTCTTACTGCAACTACTGCAAAAACATAGTACACCCCAGTAACCTTACAGCAGTCTTGTCACCCGAGAAGATGATGATGATAATGATCACCATAGTGATGATAATCAGAATGATATCATTTAGTTATATTGCACCTTTCAACCACATCATGCACCCAAACAGTCAACCAGCTACCTAGCACCTACTGTGAAACCAATCATCCCAAACACCTTAGCTGTCACCTAGAAATCCCCAAGTAACTCATCATAGAAACCAACTAGTAACCCCTTAATAAGGTCCCACCAACCATCTGATGAAGCATGTCAACCACCTACTGTCCATCCAATACCACCAGCAACTGTCCAAAACACACTAGCAGATACCTGGAAATGCCCTAACACCAATGTCAAGCACTCTAGCTACACCGTAGCAGTCACACTTAATAATGGAAATGCCCCAGCAGTAACATATCCACGTCCTTCAAAACACAAAAAACACAAGAACACCACCTAGCAGAAAACTAACCTTGGTGTTTGGGTTGCTAATCATCACTCTCTTCTGACACCAAGAAAATTTTTACCTTTACCGTAGGTGCCATCTAGAAGCTAACTAGCAAGACCCTGCAAGCTACTGAGTAACACATCAGTGAGCCAATTTTGTTCAGACAACAAGTATACTTGAACTTCCTTCAGAAAATGAAACCTCTTAAATTTTACAAAAATATACGACCGACTTTTATGTTGCCTCCATGAGCACACACGCAACCATTCGCCATCAGCACCACAGTCTGTGTGATGCTTTTCTTTCTGTGGTCTTATGGGATCATGCTAGTGTTTCCCAGCGAAGCGCTTCCAACTGATGGTTCTTGCCTTTCATAAACCTGGTCGTATTGTTATAAAAGGGCTCCAATCTCCTGTTTATAAGGCCACTTTAAATGTATGAATAACGGCCATTGAAGTGTAAATATGCTGGAGCGGTACAGTAGCTTGCTGCTGACCTTTTCAGTCGATTAGTAATGGTTATATAATCCACTGTCTGTGGTTTGGCTATTACGCAAGCTGGTTTTACAGAGAACATATAGAATCTGTTGGCAAACTTTGATTCATTTCTAATATTAAGCTCTGCAAGACACTGTGGTAGCTATCCAGAATGATAACCAGCTGGCCTCTGATCCTATTCCATACCACTAAGTTGACTGAGTATACGCACATCCTCGTTTAGTGTATTAAATGGCTGTATGTTGTGAGTTTGAGCTTTATGCACTAGTTAGGATATTTGAAGAGACAGCAGCAGAGGCAATACTGAAAATGATATCCAGTTTTGACAGTGTGCTCGGGCATAGCACTAAGAATCCTGCAGTTATCTCTTCATGGTTATGGGCAAAGTAGAGAGGGAATACAAAACAGCATTTATGTTCCTTCTGGAGAGTGGGGGGTTCCTCTAAATAAATTTTTTCACTACACTGTCCTTTGTTTCCCATATTTTAACTCTGTCCCAGTGTTTCATAGCACCCGCAGTCAGGTGTGGTGTGTGTGTGCACATGTGTGTCAGGGAGAGTGCATAGCTCCATAAAATATTCACAGCCAGCATTCAGCGACATTATTCCCAACATCAATATTGCATTGGGCCTTTAAATGCCTTTGTTTCAAGGCGGTTGGGTTGAGTCTGCACTGTTATGCAGGTTTGGCAGAATCCATGCTTACAGGCAGACTGTACTGAGACACGTCTTGCGTTGATGACAGGTAAACAACAGGAAGTATTAATGGATGAAGAGCTGAAGAGAGACAGAGGGTAAAGAGCGGGGGGAACGGTAGAAGACATGAATTTGTTATTTCTTTCATTTTGAATTTTCAATAATGGATTTCTTATTCCTTTTGTTTGGATACTTCCCGTAATTTTATTTTGAAATGATTCTCTGTGGGGTATCCAGTAATGATGGCTTAATGGATTTGAATTGGCTGATGCAGTATCATCTGCACATCATTTTTGATCATGTCTGCATTTACCTTTGCGTCTATGCACACACACACACGCACACACACACATGTAAAGCTTGCCCTGACTACAGCCACTTAACCCAAAGTTTCAGCATCTCAGCTACTCAACCTATGAATTTCTCATCTAAATTGCCACAGATCTAATCTCTTGTCAGTTTTAAAAATAGTGTCCTAAAAGAACTGAAGTATTCCAACGTGCTTCTGCTCAAGGTCACCTCCCGAAAACATTGAGTTGCTTTTCTGGAGAGACCGACACAGTGCGACCCACTTGCGCTCCACTCCTTTTCGAATTAATAATACCTCACTGGTTCTGTCTTTCCATCTTTCTGTTTTCGAGGCTCGATCCACTGAGCCATCAAAACACAGGTTACTGGGCCAAGATTATCCTCTCTTTTCTATCCAGTGCTGGGCCAAACATCATCCACTTATCCTCTGCAGACATGAGATTTTTTTTCTCTCCCCTACATAGGTGCTGTCTTTTCCCTCTCTCTGTCTGACTCAACCATTCTCTACCTCAAAGCTCCCCTTTCCTACCCAGTGCCAGTCTTCTACAGTCGAATGAAAAATGTGTCCAATATCCCAGGGACAGGGCAATAATGACTGCAAAGCAATAGAGGTGAAGCAGACAGATAGCATCCAGCTAGTGATAGCAGTCTTTGCTTCGGTTAGCACTTGCGAGGAAGTCAGACTTTTTTGCAAGGCTGTCTGTTTTCTTGGTTTCCTTTCTTTCACTTGTCCAGTTGTAGCACCGTAACACTCACCATTTGTTGGTCACTTTTAGCTAATTAGTAAAGCTAAGCATTTGCATAGATTTTGTCGTGACAAAGCACAGCGATCTTCATAATTTGGCACACTGTGCGGTGAAGAGCTTGCTTGGTATACCTTTTCGTTGGTATGGTTCCACTTTGCCTGGTTCCATTCTGATTCATCGTCTGTCATGCTTGGTTTTCTTTTGCAAAACAAAACAAGTAAACAAAAGGTTGCTTTTGTCGACAACCCTGACACTGTGTTGGTGTGGTTGTCTTGTAAACATCTGCACACTTTCAGCTCCTGCACATTGAAAAACTGAATTAGTTTTAACTGCAGTGCGTGTTAACTACTGTGGTGATTTATAATTGTTTGAATATGTTGTACCAAACAACAAGGGTTCAGATTTCATGCTGCACATGTTCCACTGGCCCACACGAGTACCACCGAAGTCCTCTTCTGAAATCACTGTATGGTGTCTCTGTCATAGCAGTGGCAGTACCAACAGCTTAGGCTTCGTGAGAAAAGGTAGCTTGGGTGCATTAGCAGTGCAGGCAGGCGTGGATTGTAGGGAAATGGTGAATGTAAAAGGCCATTAGGAGGCACCCCGTGTGTGTGTGGGGGTGTGTATCTGTGTGTGTCTGTGTGTGCGTGAGTTGGAGCCAGATGATGGATGGAGTGTGCTGACGTGTGCAGCCCAGTGGACTGTGAGACTGGACATGGCTGGTCTCTCTCCGTCTCCCTCCATCTCTCTCTCCCACTCTCTGCCTCACTCCCTCTTTGCTTCACTTCCTCAGGGCCAAACATGTCATGTCGCCACCGCTCACTCTCTCTCCGTCCTCCCTCTCTCACTTTCTCTGTCTCCCCCGTCTCGTCCTGCTCTCTGACATTTAGTGGTGTTGCAGGGCAAATGGCAGCTTTAAGACATCAGACATATTTTTATTAGACCTACCCGTCTTCTGCTCGAAGCCAAAGGCGTGGGATGGTGATTGGTTGGACCAGCCTGTCCATCACGATTCATCACTCTCTAAATTTTGAGCGTATTCACAGGTGAGTGCAGAGAAGGATGTGATTTTTGAAATGGAATAAAAGATGGAAACTCTTCACATTGACAGGTCGGTGGGTGCTTTTAATATCAAGTAAAACAGAGCCCTAGAGGAGAAGACGTATGCCAGGTGTCAGGTGTGTGCCCGTTGCCACACACCTGACAGCCAGTATGATGCACTTAGATTATCATTATGAGCCTAATGAGGCTGTAAATGAGTCATGCATTGAACCCAATGTTCATGAATGAAAGAAAAAGTCACCACCTTTAAAGCACAACTTTCAAAATACTGAAAACAAAGGACTTATGCATCATAGATTTTTCATTTGAATGTGAAGGAATTTTCATATTTCTACAATAAAGTCAACATTCCCCGTCCAGCCTCCTCCTCGTTGAGGCTGTCTGTCAGGGCTTTCTTAGGATGTTTCCGAGGCAGAAGTTTATTAAGACCCTCGCCGGCTTCATTCAGTCTGTCATCATTCACTGCGGCACTCCCTCTGTCTGTTCTGTGTTTATTTTACCTTGCCACTACCTTTTGATTCCTCGCGGAGGAAGACTTGCAGGGTTTCAGGGACGTTCCTCCTCTTCTCCAATCAAGCACACTGTCGCTGGATGGGGAGTGCGTTGCTAGGCAACTATGAGAAAATAGTGACAGGGTTCAAATGGTGGTCTTGTGTCTGCAGAGAGCGTACTGTCTCTGTCTATACCACTGCTTCACTGGATTGATGATCCTCGTTTTGGGGGAATGGTAGTGTCTGTTACACTCTATTACATATTGATAGTCAAATCACTGTTTAATGTAAATCATTTGGAAATGATATCAACTCATTTGAACTGCTGGCAGATGTTAACTGACTGGTACATCATGTTTTTTGACTCTTGGCCAGTCAGAGTTCAACTTTATTTTTTCAGGGTTGATTGAGTGCAACCTCTCTCTGTTGCCCCCTCTTTGCAAGTCGTGGAATAGCAAGCACATGTGCATGGATGAATCAGACATCAGGGTTGAAAATCAATGTACAAGCGTGTTGCCCTCTGTCTGTGCTTCATTAGCATTGTACCCTTTTAATTCTGAGACACTGCAACAGTGCACAGCACAACAGGCATGTGGATGTGGATGCTGCTAAAGGTACTCAGATGTTTGCTGCTCTGAAAAATAACATTTACTATCATATTTCCATGATGCTATTCACGATCTGTGCTTAACAAAACCTTTTGTGTAAGCATATGTCAGCGTAAGTTCATTTGGAAATAAAGTAAGAAAGCTCATGGTTCTCCATATATACAAGCAATACAAAGAGACCTTGGTGTGCAATGCAGTAGACAATGCAACATACTATGGACAGCATAACTTTGTCCACTGAAAATTTGAGTATCCAGTCATGCATTATAGAGATAGCTGCAGGGCAGAGAATAGTGAGTAGTACATACAGTAGTCCTGTGCCATGAGGTGCATTATTATTATACCCGGTGTGTGCAGTCTGAAGTTACACTCGGTTGTGCAGTATTTTTGCCCATCACAAAATGTGTGATAAATTGAAATGAGTGAAAAAGTTTATTAATCATGTAAAATATTGATGCTCCACAGGCTGGAGGCGGAGAAGGCCCGGTCAGCAGCCAAGGTTCAGGCTGAGGCCCAGTCTCAGGTCCAGGATGAAGTATCCAGGATCCTGTCTGTGGAGCGAGCCGTGGCCCAGCAGAGCATCCAGCAAGCTGTAATAAGAGAGAGGATCGCCACCGAGGATGAGAGGCTCCGCGCTCAACTCTTAGTAAGTCCGTCCACAAACCGCGTCCATGTGCAGCAGCTGCTGTGAAACTGTTTCGTGCACTTTAACCTGCACCACAGTATCGAGCAGACATTGAGCATTTTAACCATTATAACCTTGCAGCTGATGAGAGCAATTTTCACATAGAGGCAGGTCCCATTTTATGCTGACACGTTCCTGTTCTGTCACACAGACGCACAGGAGTGAACCTATTTGCTGTAATCGACAGGTTCTGCCTGGTGCAAGTGACAAATGTCACTGCTGCGAGTGTGTGAGCATCGCTATGTTGACGCCCACCCCAACAAACAAACGCACGCACAGGTCCTGAAAATGTTGTTCTCAAGACATCACCACTTTATCTACAGAACACAAACTTCGAGCAGTTTAATTTCGTTTTAAAAAACAAACGGTGAATAAACCCGTCTTTGCTGTATCCACATTTTGCAGCTCAATATTTTTGTCCTCTTCCATAGCTCTGCCTGTTCATCCTGCGTATTATAAAAGCTACCTTCATTTTAGGCAGCCTGTGTCTTTATTTCCCGTAAATTGCCCTTGTAAACATTGTCAGATGAGCGTTTCTTCACCAGACGCACACACGCACGCACGCACGCAGTCGGCGTGTTGTTCTCAAAAAGAAAACACATTTTCCCTGGAGTGCGGCTGCTGTTTACAAACCTATGCTATTGATTATATAGCTCATTTCACACGCTCATCGCCGTAATAGAAAAATGAATCATTTTGCTGTGAGAGAGAGGGAGAAGGAGAGGAGCGTTGACGTGATTCCACGCCGCAGGACAAGTGTATGAGGGATCCCTCGTTTGGAACGGCGATCCAATCGAAAGAGAGGGAGACAGAGGGGCGGCGACGGAGGGAGACGCGTGGCGTTTTTTCCCCTTCAGCATGTGTGAAGAAAGCCGTTTCAGTTGTAGGTTTTCTGTAATTTAATTTCTGTTGTTTTTCACAGGGAGGGAGGCAGGACAAATGAGGGGAGGAGTTGCGGGGAAGGAGAGAATGTAACACCTGCTTTGTATCTGTAATGTATGAGTGGGACCGTGGGTGGTGGGTCTCGCTGAGCTGTCACAGAGGAGAGTCCTTGTGCATGTCATCGTCTACGTGCTCCTGAAGTACTAACTCCCTGTGCTGAAGAGAACTTTTCCACCTAGACGCTGTAAAGCTTTTGCTTGTGGCCCCAAGACTAACCTTGGGCCTTTAGCAGCCTTTGAAACTACAGATAGCAGCACAAAACGGCTTTTCATTCGAGACCGAGCATGCACACACTCGTACAGTCTTTCATTCTTTGTCCCTAACTTTTTTATTTGTCTCTCCAGTTTGTCTCTGCTTCTTTAAAGCACACACATTTCAGAAAAAGAATCCTTGTCGGAGGGTTTCTGCTGTGTGTGTGTGTGTGAGTGTGTTTCAGAGTGATAATTTCCTCAGTTTGAGCATTCTTTTGGAGTGCTGGAGTTTTAATAGAATCCGACGGGTTATCAGCGGAGGCGCAGTGCCGTTCACACCACTCATGTAATGTCAAGTCAGACGTTTCCGCCCAGCCGCTGTTCTTTTCAACTGGAGGTGGACTTTTCTGTTTTTAAAAGGCAGCCTCTCGCCCGAGACGTCTCGCGCCCATTGTCGTTTCGCTCCATGTTTGTCAAACTGCGGGATTGTCCGCTACCCACAGTGAACTCTGCATCTTTGATGAGACAGAAAACATGTTGTTAAGGATTTGTGTGTGTCCCTGTGTCCTGCCCGTCTGTCTTTCTGCACCTCTTGTGTTGGACTTTATTTGTTTTCACATACAAAGGAAAAGACCTGTTAAAATATGCACATATGAACATGTAGAGCAATTTTACTCATTTTCACATGGGGTGCTTTTAACTATCCTTCTCATTATATTTCTCATTACAAGACCTCCTCTGCATAGGTTACCCTGCAAATTCAATTTACACTGTTGTAAAGCACATGAGCATCAGTAATTGGGAGGTGAAATTAATTCTGATTGCTGGGCAAAGTCAATAAGTTGATCGAGATGAGAGTGAGAGCTTGAGGTTGGCTGTACTAAGCACATAATCTGATGGCTGATCGAGCTTTCAGAAGTGATTTCTTCTGTCCTTTTTCCCCAGAAAACCTTTTAACACCTCACGTGTGATCCTATAGGCTGGTGGGTTATGTCCATGAACAATTGCTCAAGATTGCTTTAATGGTCATTGTTGCTCTCATACAATATTTAGCCGGTTGGCTGAATCTCACTGCACAGAAACAGTGCTGTGATTATGCTATAGTGCTGCAGTCTTGTAATAATAAATATTTTGAGGAATTGTAAGGAGTCCTCCTGGACTCGCATCGCATTGCACTGCACATCCTCTGTTTTTCTATTAACTTGTTGACAAAAGTATACTTTCCACCTCAACAATAGTGTTGACTCCTAAAATCTGACTGAGCGATACACATTATTCCGCTGTGTTCCCGGAAAATTACTATGAGTGCGAGTGTTTTGAAAACTGCTGGATTTATCTCAGCGCGCTGGCAGTGGTAGTGTCAAGAGAAAGGATAGTTTTTTCCAGTATTGTTGAAAGTGACAAAGGAGAGCGTCGACTACACCAGCAGACATTGCATGTGTCATCAATCAGTCTATTTGTCCGACTGTGGAGGGCTGTTTTCCATTAGTTTAACATAGACACAAGTAACAGACGACGTGTGGAGAGAGAGAGAGAGAGAGAGAGAGAGAGAGAGAGAGAGAGAGAGAGAGAGAGAGAGAGAGAGAGAGAGAGAGAGAGAGAGAGAGAGAGAGAGAGAGAGAGAGAGAGAGAGAGAGAGAGAGAGAGAGAGTGCAACAAATTTCCCTGACTGGACTTGAACCAGGCTGTTTTTGAGAACGGAAAATCTGAATCTCAGAATTGACGTTTGTGGTGTTTCTTTGTATTAAGTCAAAATTAAGCTGTCATCACTGCTCTTCACATTGTTATAATTGAACGTGAATTGACCCTAACCCCGCTCTCATGCTCATTGCCACTGAAAAAAAACATTAGTTTATGGCAGCTGTAGTTCTTGTGTTCTTTGTCCAGCGGCGTATTGATTTGGCCTTCTCATTAAGACACAGGTCACGGTGAGCAGCGGGACCCCCATACTTTCCCTCCTCTACCTCACACACAAAGAGAGCGATGCTGTGAGCAGTTACGCCTCCCCACACTCACCTATAATAGCCATAACCTCCGCAACCATAGCTGCGCCAATTACAGTGACACCCATTCTGGAGAATTGCCCCGAGACATGGGGTTAGACTGGGGTTGGGTATCGTTCAGATTTTATTGATCCGAATTCCACATATGGATTTTGGTTCTTGTTGTCTGTGTCTTGCCATGTTAAGTATTAAAGGACACAAAATAAATAGAAATGTAATGCTAAACCACTTATAATTTTATATAATGGATAATTTAGGAAGCTATGAATAGTAATTTGCCATGAATTTAATGCATTTTGTCACTATTTTCAGTAAAAATTGGTAAAATAAGAGCAACTGTTCTCATCCTCGTCATGCACAAGTGGGTTTGGGTTGAACATCCTTGCACTCCCTGTCTTTGTATGTACACAGATATGTCTATTGTGGTTGTATTCTATTATTAGTAGTAGTATTTAAACTACTTTTCATATCTAATCCTATAGCAAACAGTTGGGGCATCTAAACTTGCCATTTAATTTAACAGAGTAGGTTTTATCATACAGTGGTGTCAAGTGGAGCCAGGCCTACAGATGCTTTCCTATCGCCCTGGTGGGAGTGCTTGTCCTTCAGGCTTCTCCACCACCAGTCACTCCCCTCCCTGTCAGGCTGACTGGCAGTAGCCAGCCACCAAGTCTACCAGTAATTGAAACTTCACAGCAGCGTAGGCACGGGTGTATGTTGTCGTTGTCATTGTTGTTGGGTTCCTGGGGTTCTGTTGTCTGAGGGGAACATGTTCAGTGTCAGTGCACACACATGTTCTGCCACTCAGGGGGAACTGGCTTGCTCAAGGGGTTGATGGGAGTTAGAGGCAGAAGTATATTTGAATTTTCAAGTAGTGGGGGGGATAGAAAATGAGCAGACATGATTACTGTTTGAATGATTGACATTTAAATGAGTCTTTGATGATACATACATCGTTTTTAATTCTGCTGTTTATGCTGCTCGTCCAGAGCGGGAGGAAAAGCTTCATTTCCGAGATCACAGTGCCTGCAAATAACAAGGGTCAGTCTGGTCAAAGTCACACTGAAAAGAAAATGGTTGCAACACTTATCAGAGTGTTGTTTTGTCTTCAACATGCTTGGCGACCTAATAAAGGCAGACTGTCGTCTCTTCATGTGGTCATTCTGAATAATTTCCAGATGAGAGTGAATAGACAGCCTAGTGTGGAAGAACTCTCATTTGTGGCTTTCTTTGGTCAAGATGGCCTCATCAGGGAGTTACTTAGTGGACTAATTACGCACAAATAAACCCTCAATTAGATAACAGGTCAATTAGTGCTTAATTACCCAGCATCATCAATTAGGAATATGTGATTCTTTGTAGTGGATACCAGCAGAAGACAAAGCAGGAAGGACCAGTGAATGAGCTCAATATAAATACAATCTTGTCTTTATATACTGATAAATGATGAGTTTTGACAGAGAGAGATATACTGGCACAAGGCCTGAGCGGGTCATATAACTCTCTTATTCACAGTCTACACCCATCTGTCAGTCTGCACATCTGTGTTTTAATGAAATCATAGACTCTCACCGTCCCCTCTTTTGATTTTCAACGACTCTGCTCCCCGCGGAGCCAAAGTGGCCCAGTGGCCAATCAATCACTGGCCACAGCTTTTCACCCAGACACAGGCTCTAACCCCGAGGCAGACTTTTCAATCAAATACAGAGTCATCAATCTTTCCCAGCTCCAAACAGTGGCCCGGGTGGGGTCTACCTGGCGGCAGTGGTTTTGTCTACTGTTGGCAACTGGTCTCAAACACTCAGATGTTACATTTACTTTCTTTTTTTTTTAACGACACCTTAAGCTAACACTCAGAGAGACAATTGGCAACAGTATAAAGAATACAGTGTAAATATGCAACGAAATGATACGCATAAGTTTGTGTCAGCTCCTGGATAACCCCCAAAAAAGTGTTTAATTGTCTTGTTTTCCTTGCAGATACTCTGTCATGTCGAAGGCGCATAAACAAACAAAAAATAGGAAGATGGCTAAAAATAGAAGCTCGGAGGGACTCAGCTGGGGACTTTAACTCTTCTATCAGGAAACGTAAAGGCCGCAGTTCATAAATTATACACACACGGTCACCAAAGCAACCACAGCAAATAGTGACTCCGCGCACATGCCTCTTTATGGGACCTGTAGTATTTTAGCAATGTTTGGGGGCTTTTTCTGTAGGCTTTGTGAGTTAGTTTCCTTTTAACAGAAGCTTGTTTGATCACAAACAAAGAAGAGCAACCAAGCAGGGGTCAAAGCAAGGTTTTCTGTGCAGCAGACAAGAGTCTCTCGTCTCTGTATGTGTGCATGGTTTCACCGGTATGTGTGAAAGATTTAAAGTTATGTTCTGTTTGCTCCTCCATGCATTCAGCCAGGTAAATTAGAGTAAATCCATGTTAGATTTTATATGCAGGCAAAACGTAGCTGCACTGACCTCTCTGTGTTGACATTGTCTTGAATCTCTGACTACATTTAACAAACCTTGGGACTCTTAATTAGCCTCAAAGGTTGAGTTGTTCTGATTTAGCGAACGCTAACCATCACAATTTAGAAGTAGCTTTAGGTATTAGCTTACATTACATTATCCCATTACATGACTTCTCCGGCACTAAGATTAATTGTATGGTGAGTTTTTCTCCACAGCCTCATCCTACAAGCAACTGTAAATCCACATCTTAAAGCTGGAACACTCGCATGTCACACCTGATGAGTGTGCATCCGTGGTAGAGGGTTTGTGCAAAGCACGTTGTCACCACTAGTTGGCAGTGCAAGCAGGATTATCAGACTGGGTATATTTACTCTTAGAACAGGTGGTCCTTATAAATCCAAAAAACAGTAAAATGATTCCCTTGGTGCTTTACGGTCCACTGATTGCATAAGTTACAGGTGGACTTATGTATGTATTATGTAAATTAGCATTTTTGTCAGTTTCTTACCTTTGTTTTTTAAACCTGTGGGCACTGTCACGTCTTAATGCTGGAGTTACTTCAATGTGACACTGAAAGACATGTTTGCATATGCAAAGATGAGGCCTGATAGAAGCAGAAAGCGACATTCTGTTCATTTCGGAGCCTTGTTCCACCGATCGGCCTTGTAGTTGTTTATCGTGCTTTTGTCGTTCCCTCTGTTTCCATCTTTATCTCTCCCTCATACTCACAGACACACGCACATACCCGCAGCTAATGTGATTTTCCGTGATTTTTCCTCCACCTCTGCTTTCACGGCAAGGGATAATGCAGCATACCAAGACTGTTTGTTTGCTCCTAACACACACACTCAGACACACACACCATGTCCATCCTGTCAGAGCTCCTGGAGAAAATCAGTACCTACTCTTTCCTTAAACTGTGTTCCATTTGATGCTTGGCTGGCTTGAAAATGACTTTGGGTAAAGCTTAACATTTTTAATGCAACAAGCCCCCCCACCACCACACACACACATACACAAACACCCCTCTTCTCGCCCCAGTACTCCTCTCCCTTCCACCCCTCTAAAAACTGCAGTCTCCAGCAAATGTCTTGCTTTTTTCTTGGAAAACCTTGTGTACTTCAGTTGTGCGCTGTTGCATTTTAGATACAGCCGACTGGACCCGGCTGATAATAGGGCGACAATTTAATTTCCCAGGTATTAAAGGAGACTTGCTGGGTTTTGAATTGGTGCCCGTTGGTGGTATTTAAAAAAAAAAAAAAGAAAGAAAGAAATAGTTAAAAAAAATAAATCTTTTTCTTTCAACTTATTATTCTTTCTCTCCACATCACAGAGTATGGAAAGATTGAGGGGAGAAAAGGTCCTCATGTCTTTTACTTTTGAATGAGATAAAGAGCGGTAGTGGTACACTGTGATTTACATATATTTTTGGATTTGCTCAGCTCGCCAAGGACAAATTGCGTCCTATCTTTGACTCCAGTTCTCCGAGCTGTTGTAAGAGTAACCCCTGCCAGGCTTGATGTAACTGGATTTAAGAGAACTGTCAGTCTGTCTGATGAATATGCTCTGCGGATGTATTATGGAAGGGGTTAGGGTGACGTGGCATAGATTACAGACTGGGTTTAAAGACCTAAAACTGAAGGTACCGTTAAACAAATGTGACCACCAGCATGCCAGAGAGGCTGAATGAGATTGTTGCTCCAGTTCGCAGAGAGCAAAATTCTCTCTAGTTCGGAACAGATTTATTTGTAGGTCGCATACTTGGATTGCCTCCACAGTTCCTTCAGTATTTTCCATGGTGATATCAAAAGTCTTCACATGTTGAAGAGACAAAGTGGATTTTGGGCTGGAATAGGGATCTTGGCTATGCTTTGATTGGTCAAGCAGCCCAATGTACGATCCCATTGGACTGTCCTTCCCACATAGAGTGCAACTCTTACATCTGCTGGCATTAAGCAGCCTCCATGCCTGTTTTCTGGTAGATTCCTCATTACTCTTAACAGCACTGAGGAAGTCATTTCTTATACTTAAGTAAAAACTCTGTTACTATGTCATTCATGTTCCTATAAGTTATTTCTCTACAACACCTATTTTTTTGACTATCACAAACTTGAATTAAGAATGGAATATTATGTTTGCTCTGTATCTGAATATTCATGAAAACATCTAAGGGAATATATTTTTTGCATGCTTTCATGTTTTCATAAGTCTTACACTTACACTTTTGTAGCAAATATTCTACAAAATCTGTACTTTGCCGACTGTATTTTCCATCCATCCATTTTCCGTAAGTGCTTATCCTTTTGAGGGTCACAGGAGGGCTGGCACTGATCCCAGCTGACATTGGTTGAGAGGTGGGATACACCCTGGAAAGGCTGCCAGTTCGTCACAGGGCACTGACCGTATTTTGAATTAGTTAATAAAAGAAAGAGTGGCACCGCTGCTCTCCAGCTTTATCAGAATTTCATTGACTGGCCCAGAGGGGGAGCTACAATTACAGATCTAACAAGCAGACACTAATCATCCTGAAGGGGAACCTGTGGATATATCATTAAGTTTACATGGGACCTTACAATTCATTAACTCATTAAGGCCACTGCAAAAGCACAGACTGACAGCATGACAATCAGCCGGTCGTCTCTTTATTTACTCATTTCCTGAAAATCGCCTTTTGGAAAGCTTTCATCCTTTAGATTTTTGTGTGGGGGTGGGGGCATGTTTTTGCATTGGTGTGAATGTTTGTCTGTTTTCTCATGTAATTAAATGTTTGTGTGCTGCAAGAGGTCAACTCAAATGAGCAGATATTCTGTCTGCACCACTGCACTTTTGATTGTTTCCTACTGACAGGGTACTGTTACATACATGCCTCCATGTTTTTCTGTCTTTCTTCTGTCTTTGTAATGCTCTTCCTTCACATCTTGGAGGATGTCCACTCAACCGTCCTTTACATATCAGCGGCCGTACCTCACCCTTGCCCAGGGTGTGGTGCCCACACACCGTGCCAGTATTAGGGTTAGATGGGAGGTCAGGCTTTAATTGGCAGGGCCCGTGGCTGGCACTCCGCGCCAGGCCCATACCCTGTCAGCTAATTGGCACTGTGAGCGGCCAGCAGCGGGGCTGGGATACAGCAGCGCTTCGATTGATGGATGGATACTGGTGTCAGTGAACGCTTCTCTCTGACAAGGGAGCTTGTACAGTCAATTTACTGCCTCAGCCTCAATGGGCGGTGTATGTATTTATGTATGTATTCATCCTCATTTGTTCTAAACATTTTGGAAAGCTGTCCAGAATTGTCTCATTGTGCTGTGCTTTTTTTTTCACCTTTGTCTGAACAATGAGTGCATTTGACTTGTGTAAACAGAAACTAATTACCTAATAGGCCGAACACTTTCAGCACATATTATGCATGCGCTGAAAAATTTGAGATTTGTGCACTTTCCCATTTGTAAAAGTGAGAAAAAAGCTGTTTTAAGTTCAACCTTTCTTTCTCCCCTGCATGCTCCACCTTCCTATTAGAGAGTGCAACAGCACATTGTTACTTGTGAATTTTAAACAGTCATTACTGCTAAAAACACTCACACAACAACAGTGTAGCAGTCATTTAGTGGACAATTGGTGGTGGATTTTAGAACTCTCCGGGTGAGAAGGAGTAGACAGATATAGTAGATAACCAGTGGAGGTGACTGCCTATTTGTTGGTGCTTTACATTTAAGATGTTGCAGCCTTTTGTTTGACATAGTGTTAATTTGTATGGTTACATATTCTCCAGTTTGGCTCCTTATTGGCCCTTCAGATGAGAACTGTCTCATTAACAAGATTACAACAAGAAATGAAAAAGCTGCATATCATTTCCAGTGATATTGAGATATATCGGAGCTGTAAAGCCGTAGCAGTGTGTTGAACCTGATATTTTTTTTTCCCATTTTCACTTGTAAAACTGCAATGTCATTGGTACTGTAGCTGGGAATTTAATAGTCACGACCTCTTTGCAGCCTGTAGTATTAATGAGAATAGTCTTACAGTATTTTCTGCCTGTTTGTTACCCTTTCTTCACTCAGCTTAGCTGTGACATCTTTGGCCAGATATTGTCCAAGTGCAAAGGTTATAAAAGCAAGTTTCCTGAGTTAACTTTGATGGAGCTGTGTGTATGTGTGGGGCTCGCTACAGTAGATATGTTGGATGTGTAATATGACAGGTATTTTCTTTTAAACTCATCCCTTTCCCTTTACTTGGTCTTTCTCTGTGTTTTCCCTCTTGGCTCTGACAGGAGAGTGGTATTAATGAGGTTCCATAGATGTGAACGGTGGGCTCAGCTAATGGTGCAAGAGGTAGAGATTTTGATGGAACGATGGAAAGAGCTTAAGCATATGGAGGGAACGAAGACGAGAGAGGAGTCAGAAAGGCCGTGAAGAGCAGAAAATCTGAACGAGATGTAGAAGCAGTGAGAGGATAGAAAAGGGATAACAGACGGGGGAATAAATAAAGGCACATGGAAAGAGCAGACAAGAGAGAAAGAGATATTGATTCACAAAGCAGTTTTCAAAACAAGGTTACAAACTCCAATTAGGAAATAAACCAATCCAAAACAACACTGAAAATGACATAAAAAGCAGGATCTTTAAACAAAAGTCACATAACCTGAGAGGATTAGCAACAGCATAGCACTGTATCTGTGAGAGGGAAGTTTTTAGGGTAAATATGATCGAAAGAAGAACACTTATTGACTCACTAATGCACTTTGACATGCAGTAGGTGGAAGGGATCACAAATCTTACAAGTCTTATATGAATTAATCTGTGATTTCAGAGAAGAAAACAACACCAAAATGTCTCTTTCCTGTGCATCCCTTAAAAATTAGTTGACAGTGACAGCCAGCAGTAGGCAGGTAGGGCATCAAGGAAAAGGGGAAAATGCATATATTCACCTAAAGGGGTTAGTGCATTAGAGGTGACCCTGAGTCTGCTGACATGGGCTTGATAGACAGAAGCTGAAGGTGCACTATGGCCCCCTCCCTGGCTTCATCAGGCCTGGAAGGACCACCTGCTGCTGGATGGAATGCATATGCATTAATACCCAGCGTGAGCACATGTGCGCTTAGAAATGTACAGTATGCCCACAGCTATTATCACACAAGGATTCAGTCACTCACACATACACCAGGATGGTCTTAAATATGCAGATGGATCGAAGTAAGGATGTACGTGCTGCAGGCTCATGCGCACAGACGGGTCAGACACATGCAGCTCGAGCGGTCCATAAGGTCCAATGTCAGCAACACATCCTCAGGCTGTCCCTTTTTCTCCCTGCATGTCTTCCCTTCTACATTCCCCTCACCTTCTCTCTGCTATAGGTTGTACCATCTCTCTTCTGTCCTTTCTCTTTCTCATTCTTTTTGCTCCCCGGGGACATCTGTTGTCCAAAGACAATATGCCTCTCTCCACTTTCAGGTCGTTCGCTGTGTCCTCTGCCGTCAGGTAAAGGAATTTTCCGCCGTCGGTTCATGTGTCTGACTCAAAGCATTCTCCACGCTTGTTTTCAACTGCCAACTTCTTCTCCCTGTATCCCATTACTCTCACTGCTTGCTGTTTAAGAGGGATGTGGTCAGGAATTATACATGAGTGGAGGCTGTATGTCCAAAAAAAAGCCCTGGATCCTGAAAAAGAAGTAGTAAATAACCATAGCTAGTGCTAATACCTCCCAACTAAATGAGACAGTTTATCATAGCGTTCCAGCTCGCCTTGTTTTCTTTCTTAGTATGTGGGCAAGACTGCCGAAATGTTGTTGTTGCTTTTGACTTGCCCACACTCCTTTCTAACTTCCACTTTCACGTAAGCCTCTGTCTCTCTCTCTGCAAGTATCTTCTCCCTTCCTTTCATCCCCAGCCCCTTTGTCCCCATGTTCCCATTGTTCTCTCGGCATGCCCCCTGTTCCCATCTTGGCTGAGACTTCCTCCATACATGCCCCCCCACGTCTCGGTAATGAACCCACAGCTCTTCATCTCTTCCTCCGTCTTCCCCTGTGTGTTGGACATGACAGATGACTGTGGACCTCCAGAGCTTTGCTCCCCAGGGCTCTAGATAAAGGAAGCTCCAACCACAAGATGATCAATCAATCAGTTTACACCGCAGGCGCCCGATCAGCCAATTAATCAATCTCTGAGCCAGCAGATGTTGTTGCTGTCCCTCAGCGAAGGAGCTGGCAGTGGAGTGGTGGAGGTGGTGTCTCCAACAAAGGCTGAGGGGCTTGAAGTGTGTGGGAGTAGAAAGGAAAGTGATTTTTCATGTTTCTACCAGGACTTCAAGCTTCGTGGGCTCACTAGACCCATTCGTTTTCACTGGAGGATCTTTCCTCATCTAGTTTTTGCGATGTTATTTCAATTCTGAGAACATCTTAAAGGAAGCGTGGTCCCTGTTAAGCTCATATAGTTTATATCCCTCCATGAAATAAATTAGTATATTTTCATCTGCAAATTTTTGAGGAGTGCAAGAAGTGAGATGTAAATGTGTGAGTGGGTTGTCACCCCTTTCTCAGCATCATTAAGACCAGCTGGTTGAGATCAAGCCCTCAGTTGACCCCTGTTCACAGTCAATGAGCTACAGACTCCGCAAGGACACTTCATTTTAATGTGCCCTTAAACAGCCAGTAGTTAAGATACACGCACAAACATCGAGACACCCACACTAACCACCTACACCTCTTGGCCTCTGGTCCCTGTCTTGGCCCCTGTGTCCCTGTCCTGGGCAGGTCAGGCCTTTGACCCACCAGGTCAATATGTCATTACTCACTGTGCTAAGAGATCCCCGAGGGAGGGTAAATCCGTCTGCAGCCTGTGGCTTTGTTGTCTTTTTCTACCAGGATGCTCCATGCTTCAGTCATCTGTTTGTCAAAGATCAGCTCAAGTTACCAAAGTTTTTATACAAGTGTCTTCAGTAATGACACACCGAGACATGCGTGTGCTACAAAATATGATTTTACAGCAGATGAAATGACCTTTAAAAGGTTTGTTTGTTTCATGCTTCAATCAGACGCAAACAAATGAAAATAAAGTTAAGAATGTTGGACATCAGGTTTGATGATCTACCACATTGTCACACTGTCCTATTGTATGCTAACAGACACCTGGAAAGCAGCACCTGCACACTGCTGTCGTTACTGGCATATAAACCGGATTCCTTTCAGATGTTCTACAGCATAAGCAATTGTCACTAGTCATAGCACACGTCCAATAAGGAAAAGGACAAAACTATTTATGGAAAAATACGTTAAATCTTGCAGCACTGTGGTCAGATGGTAATTGCTTCAGTCAGAGCTTCTTCACCAGAACCAGCCTGTTCTCAGTGATTAATGATACCACCGCTTCGTTATTGTGACCATTCGCAGCTCCGCTGACAAATCCCTGTGAAGAGGTGCCAGGCTGCTGCATTATTATGTTGTGACAGAACGGTCATGCTGTTTATTTCGGGGTGTCCTTGTGGCCCAGCGGTCTAAGACGCGGATTTGAAATCAGTCAGCAGCCTTTGTTGGGAGTGAAACTCCCGCGCCTTCTCCCCGTGTTTCCTGTTGCTCTCTCTTGTGAACTGTCAGATGAAAGCTAGAAGTGCACACTGCAACTGAAGTTTATCTTTCACAGATAAAAGTCGGCCGTGGAATTCAAAGGAAACAAAGCATCCGATTCTTAAAAATATTGCTCTTGCTCTTGCTCTGTGGCTGTCCTAACAGCTGTACTCAAACGGCCAAACTTTTGCCTTCAGACATATTCGGATGACGAGTTGCGTGAGCTAGTTTATTTCAAGCGTGTCTGGCCTTTGCAAAACAGCAGAGAGGCCTGTCTTTACGCAGTCTCAGCTAATTTGGTGTGCCACTTGCTTTAAATGTCACGTGCGGCTGTTAAAATGAATTGAACCGAAGGAGAAAACACTGTAAGGTTCAGGTGACAAGCAGAATAGGTATGACATAACCAAAGATATGTGCAGTGTGGGCAGTTCGCTAAGTGAATCTCATTTGTAGGTGATAGATAACTTCATTTTCAATATGGCATATCTATCACATGTCTATCACTCAAAACATCCATCCATCCATCCATCCATTGTCTGTACCTGACTATCCCTTTTCGGGGTTGCGGGGGCGCTGGAGCCTATCCCAGCTGTCAACAGGCGAGAGGCGGGGGAACACCCTGAACCGGTCACCAGCCAATCGCAGGGCAACATATACAGACATACAACATTCACACTCACACTCACACCTAAGAACAATTTTTAGAGTCACCAATTAACCTAATGAGCATGTTTTTGGTCTGTGGGAGGAAGCCGGAGTGCCCGAAGAGAACCCACGCGTGCACAGGAAGAACTTGTAAACTTCACACAGAAAGGCCCTGCCCGATCCGGGGATCGAACCGGCGACCTTCTTGCTGTGAAGCATGCGCACTACCTGCTCCTCCACCGTGCCGCCCCATGCAAAAACAATGATTTCGATTTTTTTTTTTTAATGCAGCACATTAACTGAATGCAAGCTGAGTTGAGGCTCAGTAGCGCAACTGAGAAAAACATTTCAACACTGAACCCTGTTGCAGGATTGTTAGCAATAAAATGTGACATTTATCTCAGCCATCAGTGTGTGTGAATAAGTATTTGACAGTGTGGTTGTCCTTTAGTGTTATCAGTCAAGGTTAAGCCCATTAACTGACCACACTACATCGGACACGATTACATTGCCCATAACCCTACCACCTCCCTGGGAGACTAATAGGTAGCCTTGAACCTAAGTGTTATTGCCGCTCAGTAAAACCCCATGATGCTAATTAAGCAGCCAGAGTGAATGGGTTCCAATGGAGTTTTACAGCTACTGCTACCAGGAGTTACGTTTTATTAGTGACTCTGAGGGTAATGCGTAATACCGCCGGTAAGGTCTGTGTTAGGTGATATCATTTTACACTCCATCACTTAGATTTGATCTGCCAGTGATAGCTTTTAAAGATAGAGTTGCAACGGTTTTAGATGCAGTTACAGGATGTGCCAAGATTTGTGGGAGGGATGTGTGTCCGTTTTGAATGTATGTGTGTGTGTGAGAGAGAGCTTTTTGTGTTTTTCATAAAACCTGTTTTAAAATATTCTCCTATCTCCAAGCTTGATGTGACAGCTCTCCCTACATCTGTCAAAAAAAACAATTCTCTCTCCAACTATCTTGTCATCCATATTCCATCCACACTTTGACCCATCTCTCTCCCTCCCTTTCATCTACGCTACCCCATGAACCTCCCCTCCCTTACCTCCATCCATCTCTAACCTCCCACATGCCACCTACACCTCCGCCGTGCCAATTAACACCAGAGCACGGTCACATTGCGCTGCCCTTTGACCCCCTCCCTGCCTGTCAGAGCATGCAGGACCCGAGGCCTGGGCTTCAGTATTAGTTTGTCACAGGGCCCTGTCGCACAGGCCTGTGATAGATGGGCCCCGGTGAGCAGCTCTGACCCACCATGCTGCAGCGCTCAGTTGGATGGTGTGAGGGAGCATTGATTATGATGCTACTCGTGACAGGGGTGAATCAGGCCTGAGCTGATGGTGGCAGGGGAAGACAAAAGAGACCAAGGTTATGGATGAGGCGCTGTTAGTTAACGTGATGAGATTTGATTTGTGCTCTATCGATCATGGCAGCATTTTCATCTAGCATGATTGATAAGCACGTAGTGGGCATAGCAGTGTAACAGTGAGTCACCTCATTGTTACAATGCAGAGGTCTCCATCAGGTGTGAAATGAAAAATGGAATATGTACAGAATTGCTAATAGCCATTATCAGATTTTTTTTTTAAGCAATGGAAAAACTAGTCTTGTAAACCATAAACCATGTCAGAAATTGAATTCTATCATGAGATTGTTTCAGTCAGCGATTCTCAACCTGGGGGTCAGTACTCCCACAAGGGGTTGCAGTATACACTCTGAGACATAACAAGATGATGAATGGGGATTGGGAGAGAATCAAAATATATGCTCTGTAGAATGATATATTGAAGTATGGCCCGTCAGCAGGACATCATTATTGTCCACAAGCCAGTTTCATGATGTGTTAACCGTATTGTTTAGGTTTGGTTAGATTAAGGCCCAAAAATGACTTTGTTAGGGTTAGGGAAAGATCTTGGTTTGGGTTTAAATGAGTATGAATAACTTTGTGGTTAAGGTAATCATGGTCATGGTTAAAATAACTTAAAAGTACACATTGTTTCCTCCAAAGGGATATGAGGAAAGTATGATAATATGAGGTAATTGTATCCTCTATAAATGTGTTTGAACAGGGAGTCCCACATGTAGCCACACAGTATAAGTACATGCTCTTACATGCAGTTGTCTTAAACCTGCTGAACGTCGCAGCCAGGAGTTATTTATATATCAGTCCTTGGAATGCTTTAAAAGGCAAAAGTGAACACTTTAAACAGAGAAGCAGGTGTGAGTGTAGGGGAGCAAATCAGTGAGAGAACAGGAGGTGGGTGGGGGGCCTGACGCAGCAAAATCCACCTGTTTTCATCCCTCTTCCATCCTCCTCTGCCATTCTCCTCCCCTCCTTTCCTCCACCCCTCACTCCCAGCTCAAACTGCGGCAGTCGGCTAATTAAAAAACATGGCTGTCCTTAATTATTCAGCGGCTGGCTAATTGATATTCACAGAGGCGTTCACCTCGCCTAAACGAACCGTTTAATCTGACCACCACGGTCTCACTCTCAGCCGCCTGTCACCCTCAGCCATTGTGCTACTTTACTTAATAAGAGACCAGGGGGAGATGGATCCGGGAGGGGGAATGTAAAAGTTTGCTGCTGATGTTAATGTGGTTTCCTGGGCTGCAAATCGCAGTGTGTGGACGCTGTCTGCGCCCAGCAGGAGGGTGTTGTTGTGAGTGTTTGTATTTTTGTTGTGCTACTTTTTTCCCATGTCAAGGTGGCTGCACAGGAAAATTAGATGGAGTAAGGCTGAATTAGAATTAAGAAATGAGCCAAAATGGGTTACATCATCCTCTGGACTTGCAAAGTGTTGAAATTGCTCATAAAAAACAATCATCATGGGAGTTATTGACAGAAATTATTGTGTGGAAGAAGTCTGGCTCTCAAAGCTGGAAAGTTGTACGAGCTTCAGGTGTCCCTTTTCTCCTCCATTTAACTTCTCTCTTCCTTTCTGCACTGTGTTATCTTTTTCTCTCCTGAACTTTTCTCTAAAGTCAAAGTGACGCACTTGGCCCAGGCCTCAGCTCCCATCTAACAGCCAGTCCCCCATTCTTGACACCTCCAATGATAAAACACCTTTTATTGTCCTCTTCCTGTTTGTCTCTTATCTCTGTGTTCTCTCCGCTCTCAAGTTCCATTTTCTTGTCAAATTCAGCCCTTCTTTTTCCTCTTCCTCTCCTCGGCCTTACCCCAGCTCTCCTCCTCCACCCGTGACCGCCTCTTCATTAGGAGAACAAAAGGTGTATGGGCAGTGGTGAAGTCTGTCCCATTGTTTGGCCTTTAGTATGATTAGATTATCTTTAAAGTCTGCTGAATGGGGTTAATCGGTCGGAAGTAATCCTCACATGGTGCGTGTGTGTGTGTGTGTGTTTGTGTGTGTGCGTGTCATCAAAGAGGAGGGCCAACCTGCTCGCATGGAAATTGAGCACATGCACGGCTGCATGTCCGCGTAGACGTACGCATTGTGCACACAATAGTGAGCAAAAATAAAGAAAATCCCTGGGCACACATTTCTGTCACAACCTCTCCTCTTTTAATGACCCCTTTAGTCTCGCCTTCAGCACGCATTTATCTCTGCGCCCGCTCTCTGTGGGTACAGCTGCTCCGGCTGGCGTGCGCGCGTGCGTTTGTGCTGATGTGTGCGTTTCAGATCAGTGTCTGAGCCGTTGTTTGTGTCTCGCCGTCTGTGTGCATCTTTTGTCTTTCTCTGCAAAGCCAACGTCTTTAGTTGCCGCCTATCAGCGTAACATTGAGTTTGGACACACTTGTGACGGTACGCGACCCCCTGCCAGTCCCCCTCTGTGTTTCCCTCCGTCCCATCATCCCTCCTGCCTTCCTCTTAAATTGAGCTGTTGGCGTGAGACAGCTTTTTGGAACCTCGGTAATCTAGTCACTGAAAAACTTTGCCGACCTATCATAGGAGCCCTGATTGCATGCTTGGAATCGATAACGCTTTTAAAGGTCATAATAGTGCTACTTCTAGTGTATTTACAGCATGCTTTTGAGGGTGTACTTCAGGGTACATTTGCACAGCACTATCATTGAGGTGCAACTTGATTCCATCACAAAGTGCAGGCAGCTTTAGCTTTTGTATAACACTGGCCACACAATAGCACTTCAGGCTTGAAAGGCAACACAATGGAGACAATTGTCTGACTCCAGCAACAAGGCTGGTTAATGTTAGGTTGTGTTGAGGACAGCAGCAACTGGGCCATGGTGTTGCTTTACTGAATATGTGATAACGTGGTGCTGTGGAGGGGTTGTTTTTCCTCTATGTCTGAATCTGCAGATGACACAGTGTGTGTGTGTGTGTGTGTGTGTGTGTGTGTGTGTGTGTGTGTGTGTGTGTGTGTGTGTGTGTGTGTGTGTGTGTGTGCATGCAGGTGTTTACATGCATTGGCAGGTTTCTGTCTTGCGAGCAGTGGGTAAGCTCGAAGCATCCCCTTGACTTTGAAACTTCCCCCACTCATCTCATGCGAGAACAGCCCCTCGGTGACACTCACTGCCACTCCTCATCACAATGCATAGAGCACGCAGCTCCGCCTGCAGTGCATCGAGTCGCCAAACACAGATGGTTATCAGTGTAGCAGAGATTGGATGGAGTAATGCAATTTTTTTTTTCCCCCTCCATACGTTGTATTTTCTTCAAACTCGCTCTCTGTCTCTTTCAACATCTTACAGTGCTTAAGGCAAAGGCTTCGAGGCTCCTCTGCGTGGCTGCTGTCCATAAGACAACCCTCTGCAGTACGGTGGTGTGTGTGTGTGTGCCTTTGAGTTTCAATATATGCATACAAAAATTGGTTTGCACCCATAGAGGGGTGTGGAATATATAAGTTACAATAATATTGGTATAATTTTTGAGATTATTAAAAATATCTAAATTAACACTGCTACCAGCTTCACGGTGGAGGAGTCGGTTCCAAAAAGTTGAGGGACAACAGCTGTGTGGAAGTGATTTAGTTACAGAAGATCAGATGTACAACGAACCACAGTAATATGTAAGACATGTAAAACATGCAAGAGAACAGTAACAACAAAAGGAGGCAATGCAGCAAACTTAATTCACCACTTTCATCAGAAACGCCCGGTTGAGTACGAGTAGAGCCAACAGCTATTGACTACATTGACCATATCACCCACCTTCAATACCACACATGGTAAATGCACTGAATTTGGGTTTCATTATTGAACCCCATGCGAGGATCAAACCTCTGACGTTCTGATTGGTGGACGACCCGCTCTATCGCCTGAGCCACAGCCGCCCCATGTATCGTGTGTGTATGCACTGGTGTGTGCACGCCAGTGAGAGAGGAGTTTGAGAGGATGCAGTGTGAGTGTTCAAGCAGAACAGTATGGTAGCCAGTCGCTCCAGCCTCTGAATACTAAAGCTTTCCAAGTGTCACTTTGAAGAAGCTCATGGATGAATCAGCGCCTCTTAACACTCTTTTTTTTCTCCCTTTTGTTTGCTTTCAATGCTCCCCTTATTCAGGAGATAGGACGGAAGGTAAGTTTAGAGGCATTTACCTTCTCCTAGATTCTTCAGTTTTCTCTCACTGTTTCTGCATGATAGAGTCAAGGTTTTCTTTTCCCTTTCAGCTTCTTTGACAGGTCACATTTTTCTTTGCACCACATATTTCGGCTGCTCCAAGTTTGGGTGATTTTTAAAGCCCTCTTGCTTCAAATGCATTATTAGAATTACCGATGGGGTGACAATTTCAGCGTGTTTTTGAAGACTTATTAACAGAAGGGCGCAGCAATACAAACTGTTTTTGGTTGGGTCCTAAAGTTCACTGTGGCTTCCGGTAGCACAGCTGTATGTCTTGTGTAAAGGTTCTCCATCTCCTCTTTTTATGCAAGCTTTTATAGAGAACGTTTTTATCTATCAAAAGTGATGGCTGCTAGATAAAAACCCAAATTCGACCAGCCAGTCAGTCCTGTTTTATCATTGTTATCGTCCATAGCATCAATATAGCCACTGGCTTTGACAAGTAAATGATGAGAAACAATTTCACATGAACCTGTAAAGAGTTAAAATTATCTCATCATTAGCTACATCTTAATTTCCATTCAGATATGAGTCACAGGCCCTCGACCCTAGTGTGAATGTCTGCTTTTTCCTCTCTCTGACCCGATACATCCAGGTCTTATCTATTTTGTACATCACCCAGAGAATCAGCCGTATGTTAAGTGAAGGTCACAGTGGAGGGGAGGACGGTGGAGATTGGTAGGCTGGGCAAATATATAGACCCGACCATGGTGCTTCTTCGCACTGAGAGCTGATGTTATCCTCTTGGCCATGATAGTGGTTTGCCTGAAGATTGAGCGCAAGAGGACAAAGAAGCACGTACAACGCATGTCAAGGTGTCATCAGTCTCACGCACACGTGATTTTTCTCCACATGAAGCAAAATGTGCACATATTTCCTTACACACAAAACTCATCTAGGCCTCTCTGGGTACATGCTGGCAGGCACACCACATACATCATGAAACATGCCAAAAAAACATTCAGAAAGTGTTTCGCAGTCTGGTGCATATATGCCAATAAAGTGAAGGCCTGTGTCTGTGTTGTGTTGTAATGTGTCTCTTTACGCACGCTTGTCTGAGTTCTCATTATAGGCCTCTCTCATGTGCATGTGTGTATTTTGTGATCGGTTTGTTGAAATTGGCAGTGCTCCACTGGGCACATAAGTAATGGTTTTTTCTCCTCTTCTGTGCATGGATGTGTGTCTGCTGCATGTGGTGTGTGCGTAAATGTGTGTGTTTGTGTGTATGTGCTCATTTGTGTGTTTAGGCCAAGCAGCTGGAGGCCAAAGATGCCGACCTAAAGAGGCAGGATGCTTTCTACAGAGAGCAGGTGGCCCGGCTGGAGGACAGGGTAGGAAATCATTTGCACCCGACACAAACCCGAAAAATTATTATGCCCAGGCAAAACAATGAGAAGAGCATAAGTGTTTTGCTCTACACACAAATACAAGAATCATATGAAAAAAAATAAATAATGCAACATAACCAAAGCAAAGAGAACATCCCAAGGTGGAGGATAAAGTATAGAATAACTTTCCACTTTACAGCAGAAGGCACCGTAAAAACTAAAAGCTCTGTTTTACAGTATCCAAGCAAGGTGACATCATTGCTATTTTCAAGCATCACGCACTGCGGCTCTCGTTTTGGCCTGAGGAAAAGTTTTCAGTAATGTATAATGCATACACAAACAAGCGCACACAGATTTGTGCGCACCATTCATCCAGCGTACGCAGTGGGCTCGGCCACCACTGGGCTCAGCCAAAGTACAGTCGCGTTTCTTCTTCCTCCTCATCCCTCTGCCCCACTGTTTTTGTTATCATCCTTCAACTTAAACTCTGCTTGCTTCCCTCAATGTGCTGTGCATCGCTCTCTTGTTCTCCACCTCTCCGTAATTGTCTGTCTGCTGCTCTTATGCTCTCTGGCTCTTTTTCTTTTTTTTTAAATTCACCCTCCGCTCCTCCACCTGAAGGATAAAAGGTTACATCTCATTCATCCCTGTGTGTGTCCTCCTGTCCCTGAAAATGACACTACCCTGATGTTCCTTGTCAAACCAGCGTCCTATGGAGGGGGACAAGGGTCAGCTGCCGTGCTTAGCCTACTTCAATTGGCAGCTCCATGCTGGTCCCAGTGAGAGATGCCTGCGAGGCATGGAACCGGGGTCAAATGCCCTGTTAAAGTGTGTTAAAAAGGACGCCTTCATGCTGCTCTCAAATCATAAGTGTATCTTTGGAAGGATACAATGCCCTATTTAATGTGCTTAAAATGATGCCTTCATACTGGGAAGGAGTTTTCTTCCCTTTGGAGGGTGCAAAAAGTCAAATGCCCTCTATGGTGCCGGCAAAATGGAAATTTAACACCGTTGTGAAGCCAGATATTCGTTGTGGAAGAGGAGGGCACTCTTATTCTTCAAAGAATTAGAACTCTCAGAAAGTCTTATAAGCTCACACGAATACAAGGATGGCAAAATATCACATAGTCAGTGGGCACATTGTCCCCAGAGGGACCTCAAAGTCAAATGATTTTGACTTCATCTAAATGGCTGAAATGGGATTTCCTGGTTAAAAGGTGGTGCCTTACCTCGTGTACTCCTAAGGGTGCGTGTGCACACATTGTTACAAAAATGGCTTTAAATATATTTAGCTTTTTGCCATTTCCGCACGTTTTTTCCAGCTCATTAAAAATGGGTCACACTTGTAGTAATTCACCGTTGCTGGTGTAATATTCTTAGTGTGGATTTGTTTGTTCCCATTACACACAAGATAATTTTCCCTTTGGGTCAATAAAGCTATCAAATTTTGCTTCCTTCAGTGAGAATGAATTCCTAGCCAAGCGAGTGAGCATTGTGTAGTGGACGTCTGTCAGTAGTTGGACGTGCTTTGGTCTGCACAGTTTTGGCTGGGCTCAGATGTGGGCATGCTCTCTTGTTGCACTTGGACCTCACAGATCCAGTCGTATCGCTGAGCTTGTCTCTTTCCATTCCTCAGCTCATGTGGCATTATTACATCTTTGGACAGTGTAGCTCTACTGCGTCTCCCCGTATAGGAGCACATTGGAGCGCCAGTGGTAGAAATGATGAGACCCAACTAACACAGGCATTATCGACTTCAGGCACAGGCCATCCATCAGCCAGCTTGGCCTCTGGTCAATATTCCTTAGATCAAAGTGTCAGCAAATCACCTTCACACCTCAGAAAGAGACAGTGAGTTATATACATAGAGATATATAGACAACAAGGAAAGAGATACTGTAAGCTGAAGGGAAAAAGAGAAGCTGGAGAATCAACTCAAAAGATGAGATAGAAAAAAGATTTTAGTTGAGAAGGTATCACAAGAAATTATGATAAACTGACATTTGTGAGTGATAGAGGATAAGAGTAAGAAAAGGACAAAGGTGAGAGAAAAAGAGTGGTATAAAGATAAAATGTCAGTGAATGATGAAGAACGAGAGAGCACGGCAAAGAAAAGGCTAAATGAAAGCACTGCGTCACACATGGGATGTGAGACGCAGGAAGGGTCTGTGAAAAAGAACAGCGTGCACACTGATTTATTTATTGATTTATGCTCAGGAATTAAATGATAAATTAATTATATTTCACAAGCACTTTGTCCTCATGCGCACACAAACCCCACCATTTCAATTTGCAAATTCTATCAGGATTAATCGCCTGTGGAGACACAACACAACAGAATGGCAACCATGTGTGTGTGTTTTTTAGCGATGGTGTGTGATCCTGTGTGCGACTGAGGATCAATGGCGGGCATATTGCGTGTTGTCTTACTGTGCAGCAAGCGGCTTGGGACTCCATGGGGGTTGCAGTTTGTTTGGGCTGTGTTAATAACGCTCCTTTTTCTTCTTCTGGCCACAGTGCCCCGTTTGGCACTCAGTCCAGCCTCTCTTCACTCCCTGTTCTCTTCACCCAGAGTAAGCCCCGCAGTATACAAAACAAAATCACTCTTGGCATGTTCTGTTCTTGTGTACTCGCTGTAATTCCCGCTTGGTTAATAGCATCCACTCCAGATGAAGGCGCTCAATATAAACAGGCAGTACAGAGAACAAATTTACAGGAAGATACAAGTAGACACATACAGCTGAACAAAGATAAGCAATCATGAATATATAGCTTATGTCCAGGCAAATATGTATGAAAATAGATGTAACACAGTTAAACAAAGATATAGTATCAATATCTGGGTACGATTTTTACTGTATGTTAAGGATTTTGGTCTTCTGTAAAAGCAGAGTGTGACGGTGTGAATGGTATTTACATATGTAATGCTTAAAGTAGATGCCACTTTCATTTGGGATTCAGCATGTTGCCCAAGGACACGAGCCAGGATCAAATCCCTGACCCTCCTGAGCCATAGGCACACAATGAGAACGCTAAATACTGTGTGTGGGCTGGGTGCCGAACTTTGATACTTTTGTGGCACTGACCAAATTACTTCAACATTCGGTACCAAATTTCAGTACCTAAGGACTACATCTCATCTGCATGGCTGAGTCAATAAGAATTCACAGTGCTGGTATCAGGAGTCGTTTGGCGGTCTAAGCTTAGAAGGTTAGATGTCTCCTCTTTCAAGCCTTTGAACAGCTTCCTCCTTTGAAATAGAAAATGTGAGTTTCTTTTTGTTAAATTGGATTTTTCTAAGATTTGAATTGAAAAAAAGTATAGTTCGGGAAGTGATATTGAAGTTAAGGCATTGGTACCAGTATTGAAAGTGTCTGAACAATACCCAGGTCAAACTGCGTGGATAATAAAACAAATTAAACTCTATACAGAAGCGGTTCTTGTGCAGTTTGCTCAGACAAGAAAAAACACCAAGCTCAAGGTCAGATCTGACAATTTGCTGCTTTTATCGGCTTAAATAAATGTAAATTGAATATCTTTGGATTGTAGTCTTGGTTGGACAAAATAAGACATTTGAAGACTATTGGAAAATAATCAACAGGTTAATAGATAATGAAAACTGCTGGCTGCAGCCCTGTTATACACATGCTGCTGCACCACACACCACAACATGTGTGAGATGATTTGGGATCGCAGGGTGAGTGCACATGGTTTGTTTTGAGACGTCACATATTCATGAGAATGGCGGCGTGTGAAAAGAAACTGCCCGGGCGCGTGTGTGCGGCGCTCTGTATCAACACCCAGCGCTGTGCTTCTTTTTGGTCGCAAACCCTCCGTTTTGCCAGCGAGAGCGCAGTAAATTTGATTTCACATGGAGTACACCGCTAGCTTAATATTATCTCCCATCACGTTCTTCACCCTCCCTCCATCTGCCCTCCGGCCCTGCCTTTACCTCAGGATTCCCCCAGCATCTCCGCACACCAGCAGAAAGAGGCACCAAAAGAGAGAGAGAATATAAGTCTGATATATATTACATGTCTGTTCCAATCCAACATGGCCATTCATCAGAGGGGCTTCCAGTGACAGGCCATCACCAGGCTCCCAGGCAGCTCAGCCCGCTGCCTCTGCTGCTGCTGCTCATTGGGGCCACAGCTACCAAATAGCCCCTGAAAACAATATCTATATATTTATTACATTTTCACTCAATACCTGCCCTCCTGTAAAACAATCTCATATTTAACAATCAACTTGCCCATGTTTTTTTTCTCTTTTTTTCTCACCATGTCTTTTTCCAGCCTTCCTTCTTTCCGTACCACATCTGCCTCTCTATATCTCTCCTTTTTCAGCTTTTTTTTTTTTTTTTGAGTGGTGTTTTTTTTCCCTTCATGCTTCAATTTCATTTTTTTTCTCAAGAGATTTTTCTCTTTTTTTTCCATCTTTCTTTTCGCCTTGTATATCGATGAAATTGGATTTTTCTGCTCTCCCATGGAGGACAATCACTGCAGCAATTGCCATCTCATAGCAAAGTTCCACAGCACTGTGAAGGGAAGAAATACAGGGGAAAGAGCATTAAAAAACAGTAATAGCTTCTATCTCTCTATCTCTGTCTGTGTCTCTGACTTGCTATCTTCATCTATCCCTCGGTCTGTCATTTCTCCATCCGTCTCCCTCTCAGCCTCTCGCCCTCTGTGTTTCTTTCTGGAGCGTGGAGGTAAAATTTTAAATGTGTTTCGTTTGTAATGTGTTAAAAATTTAAATTATAATTCTTGCTTGTCTTGCTGCTGCGTTCGAGCAGTAAAGATGTTTCAGTGCTCTCTTTCCCCATGAAGCGATCAATGTAGTCTCTCTCTGGCTCCGATAGTTGTATAACTGGAGACACAGTAATCCAGAGTGAAGACATGACAGTATGCTGCAGTGTTGAATTATTGTGTCTGAGACTGTTTGCTGTTATAGCCGCATGATGGGATTCACAGGGATTTAACAGGAGGTCCTTTCAAGGAATGGTGATTTCACGACAACAGCGCTGCACATTCGTATATGTTAAAAAAAACCAGCAGTGACACTCCACAGGCTAAAATAATAACACTGCAAATGTCATCTTTTAAGGCTCAGTTTGAAAGAGATAACACCAAGTTTTTTGTGGTTTATTTGATAGGGAGAGATATTGTATACAAGTGTCGCAGTGTTTATAACGGATGCTAACATGCAACGCCCATTCATAGAAGGGCTTTTATGTAGATAAGATGTCGAAACAATGAGGTAAAAATAAAGAAAAACAGAGAAGATACAGCATAGCACACATTTAAAAAAATTACATGGCAACATTAGACATGAACCTGGTGCTGCCACCCCTAAGTCTCTAGCTGTGGTTCCCAGGTGGTGGAACGAGTTACCAAACTCCATTCATGTCAAGTCCCTTGCGATCTTTAGAAAAAGACTAAAGACCAAGCTCTTTACTGAACACCTTGTTCTTCAATTAAAAAAAAAACAAAACAAAAAAAAACTCGACCCCATGCACTTTTTGTACTACTTCTTAACATTGTCTTGTAGCACCTATGACCAGTTGGACCAGAAAGTTGCGTTAGGGCACTTATTCCACTTAATGCCACTTTGGATAAAAGCATCTGCCAAATGACAAATTGTAATTGTAATTGTAATGAAAATGGAGTGGTTTGCAAGAAAGCTGATTTACTGTTTTATATTTCTTATACAAGCATAAGTTTTAGATTTAAGATTTACATGATAAGGTTGATCCTACTCACACATCTGAATCGGAAATATGAAGCTTGAGCCAGCAGATGGTTAGCTTAGCCTAACGCAAAGACTTGAACCGTGCTGAAACTTCTAGGCTAGCTTTGTCCAAAGGTAACAAAATCTGTGAAGTTGCCAATCAACCAACGGAGACTCCAGCATGTCTGTGAACTAGTTCTTCACATATCTCCCATAAAGCTAGAGTTTTTCAATTCTGGTTTTTGCCCCGAATTTGACCACTGGACAGCTGTGTTTATTCTCCCCCAACAGCCTGTTCACTGACTGCACAAGCATTAGCTGTAAGCTAACTAGCAATGGATGTGCCAACCTTGTGTGTGGGAGTGAGTCTGTGAACTCACCAGAAACTCCAGTTCTTTGTAATTTTCCTCCAGTTTCTCTCCTTTTCTTGTCTTTTCTCTGTGTGTTTGTGAAGTAGAATTATAAAGCCCTGGGATAAGCACAAACTGTTGAGGCTGAGTCTTTGTGTCAAGTCATGCTGCTCTGGGCGAATTCATGTCGGATCACATTCCACTGACTTTGTATGCAGTCGCTACCTCTAAAATTGGGTCTGTCTGAACACATGGTTAGAGGTGAAGGTAGGCTTTGGCAGAAAGTCCTTTTTGGAGTTCAGGGCGAAGATGGACAGTTCTAGCTTTCTGCCTTCCTCTCTAGGATGTGATGTTGCCCCTTAAGGCAAATCTTAGTCAATGCTTATGCATGATAGGCTCAATAACAGTTTACCAGCCTCATTGCTCTCCTTATGAGCAGGTTGCAGTGAGTCACACAGCAGAAGTCTCATTTTCTCAAGCTCTGCAGAACCGTAATGTTTGCAGTGGTGGGGTTCCTCCCCATTTCGGCCCTCCTGCTCAGCAGCAGATAAGAGAAACAAGCCATCAGTACAGGGAGTTATTTGTTTTATTCATTAAATATTGGAGGCTTTTTCTCTAAATTGAGCTGGAGCGTGTGTTGGGATGCAGCTTCTATCTTCTCCATATCGCCGCAGTGCATTAGCGGTAATGGCTTAATTTGTCTATGACACCCCCCACCAGCATTTTGTTTGGCTCCAGATGAGCTGAAAACCTAGTGGAAAGCAAATAGAGTAAATAGGATGCAAATGAACAGAAACGCTGTTTTAGAGGTAGATACTTGAATGCACACGGGGTACACACAATACCAGGTTTTTGAAGCAACACAGCTCTGCTCATCCGATGACAAAGAATTGGTCGATGACAATCAGCAAACGTCTTTCTGGGAGACTCCAAACAAGGTTGTATCTTGCGGCTTTTATTTCAGTCCAGGGGGGAGTGTTTTCAACTAAACCAAGCGTAGGTTCTTGTCTGTGGGCTAACAAAAGGTCAAACAAAAGGCTCTTTAAATCAGTTGGGGCAACAGCTGGAAATCACAATTTAAGACCACTCAGTAATCACACAAATTACACTCTTCCCTGCCTAAAGGTGAGCGAGAGAGTGTTTTTTTTTTCCCCTTATCCGTGCCACTGGTTATATCTAGCCACCAGGGTGTGTGGAGACACTTTTGGCAGCATGTCCACGCATGTACCCATGCTGTCTGTGTTAGTTCCTTGTGTGTGTGTAGGTGTCAGCGTGAATGCACGTGCATTGTTTGTGTGTATGTGTATTGTAAGTGCTTCTGCAATCATTGTCACGCATGGCCTTTTGTCCTCCCTGGTGGATTAGTGTGCTGATTAGTGCCAGCTCCGCCGTTTAGCCAGGTATTATTACCTTACACTTAGTATTCTAGACAGAGACCCAAATCCAGCTCCTTCTGACTCTCCCTTTCTCTTCCAATGGCTCAATCTCGACACCCAGGAGAAGTCTTATTCTTGCCTGTTTAGCAGCCAGAAATCTCTTTTTAGTCTTTTTATCTGTGAATAAGCTTCTCTTTTTAAATCCTTTTCCTTAGCTCTTGACAGTTTCTTTGTCTACACTGCAAACCACTTGATTCAAGGCCAAGGGGGCACAGATACAGCATGAGCTTACAAGTTAACTCTTAAACTTTGGGTATACTTCTTTATAGTGTTTTACATGCAAACTAATGTCTGCCTGAGGGACAACTGCAGTGGGTTGGTGGAGCATTCAGACCCCTTTATTCTTTCCACATTTTGTCATCATCAGCCAGCGCACTGCACAATAATGACACATTTTTCCAAATATTTGAAATCATAGGAAATAATTAACTCTAGCTGTCACTTACACCCTTCTGCAAAAACACCCCTGAACATGTATTTATTATGAACGTGTAAGGACATGACTCAAGTACTCATGGGACTTGGGAGCCTACATAAACATAAATCACTTCCAATCAATTCCATTTGACACAAGTGGACTTGAGACATCTCAAGAATGATCAAAGGCAACAAAATCTATTAAATTTGAACTGTCAAAGGGTTAAGATGTATGTAATAAGGTAGTTCTTAGTTATATACAATCTGTGAAGTTTGTGCTATAGATGCTATCTACAATATAATACAAACTATGGCTGTAACTCTGCAGAATGTGAGAAAGGGAAGGACTCTGAATCCATCGCAAAGCCTCACAGTAAGTGTCCATCCAACTGAGGAGGACTCAAATCTGTATCAGACCTTTTGTCAGCGATGTCATGTCCCATCTTCTCTTAGCTCTACAACACATGACTATTGATCTTTTCAGCAGGGCAGTTCATTCCTATTGATCTTTTCTGAACTATGATGAATGTCTTCCCTGCCAGGAGGTTAAGTCAGGCCGGCCAGATGAGACCAAGAGGCTAACATTTGTCACATTTCTAGTGTACCCAGTGTAATTATGCAAGCTGATGTCAGTGTTTCCATTGAACGAACAAATTCTGAGCCTAATGTCATAGTCAGGCCTTGACTAAGATGTATAATTGTTCTTCTATCTTCAATGGATAGATTGAAATAGACCTAAGTTTTAAAATTCCATTGTTAAGCCTTGTTAAAGTCTTGGTTTACCTTCTCCAGAAACAACTTGTAAGACCAGCTTGCTCAAAATGAATTAGATTAAAAGCCTTTTTTTCTGAATGCATGGTTTTTTGTGGTCTCTGTGAAGGTCTGCTAATGATTTTATATAAGTGCAATCAGAGGAATCTTTAACCCAGCAATATAACAAACGGTGCTGGTTCATAGCTTAACATTAACCCAACAGGTAATGACACAAAAACCTCAAGGAAATACTTTTATGCTTGTACAAACTATGCTTTTTTAAGAGTAGGTATTACTATTATTAAAGTGAAGCATTGGTAGATATTGCCAAATTTCGCCCCTGGATCAAACCTTATACGACTCTCAATCAAGTCATCCATCGCACTCTACAGCCTCTCACCGTTTGATCATAAATGTGCAGAACAGCCGCTGAGGGCTGACAAAACTCGATTTTCCGCTCGTGATGTAAGTGGTGTAAGAGCTCGGTTCTATAGACACGTTTGAGGAGATGATTCAGGTAGAGGGGTCCTGCTATGGGTTCATTTGCTATGGGTCACCGGGGGATTATGACCAGTGGTCTGTGTGTTGTTGACTCGAGACCCTCCGACCTTACAGGATTGCTGCCTTTTATTACAGCAGCCATTTGCAGGAGTATAAGCACAAAGGCACACATATAAACACACAAATACCCACAATTCACACACTCACATACAGAGGCACACATGCGTGACCACACACACAAAACAAACTAGAAAAGTGCTAATATTTTTTACCATTACCAACTACAAACATACTCTCTGCTGACAACCTATATACGTTACAGATCACAAAGTTAGCTTCCATGTTGTGGACAATAAGCACACCTGGTAATAGAGCTGTGCCCATAATATCCCTCTCCATTAAGTTTTAATGGAGTTTGAGTGGCGGTAGATGAGGCCAGGGCTGAGTTGGCTCGGCTGCACTGTGCTGGACCATATCAGCTCTGAACTGTTAGGAGGCGTCACACTGCTGAAATGTTTCCTTTTGCCCAAATAGCTTCAACCTAAAACATGTGAATAAATTGGATGGACTTTTTTATATAGGAGGTTGAGATCACATTTTCATGCATTTGTCTCACTCACTGACTTTTTTTCCTTTCTCTGTCTCTCTGCAGAGCTCTCAGTTCTACAAGGTCACCACAGAGAACTACCATAAAGCTGCCGACCAAGTGAATGCCAAGTTCAAGTAAGTTCAGACAGAGTTGATCCGAAGTAGATCAAAGGCTTTACATTTCATCTCAACACTTTTTGAACCTTTTCTTTACGATTTTCTTCAAAAATGGAACTTTCATTGTTGCTTTCCTGTTTTTTTTTTATGATTTGTTGTCACGCACAGCAGGTATTTATTTTATCGTCTTGGTAGGCTTCATGTGTATTATCTGAAATTAGGCATTCATCCATCCATCCATCCATCCATCCATTGTCTATACCTGACTATCCCTTTTTGGGGTTGCGGGGGGGCTGGAGCCTATCCCAGCTCCCAGCTGTCAACGGGCGAGAGGCGGGGTACACCCTGAACCAGTCACCAGCCGATCGCAGGGCAACATATATCGACATACAACCATTCACACTCACACTCACACCTAAGGACAATTTTAGAGTCACCAATTAACCTAATGAGCATGTTTTTGGTCTGTGGGAGGAAGCCGGAGTGCCCGGAGAGAACCCACGCATGCACGGGAAGAACATGCAAACTTCATACAGAAAGGCCCGACCCGGGGATCGAACCGGCGACCTTCTTGCTGTGAGGCACAGGCATTACCTGCTCCTCCACCGTGCCGCTCATTAGGCATTCATTTAGTTTAATTTATTTGCACAATAATGAGAATGAAGAAACACTCAATAGAAAAAGTGCAGGAGAGGAAGGAAACCTGACAGGCTTCTGCGGAGTCTTCCCCTTATTTAAACAAATTAAAAACAATATTGTTATTCATCAAAAACCCACGCACAAAAAGAGAAAATAAAGAAAGATTCACTGTAGATTAAAGAAGTCCTTGTGGACCAGTGAACACACGATTGAATTATGCTAGCCACATTGTAACCTACGGCTTTCAATCAGAACCACATTAGTACATCCCATTAGCTGATGTTGACGATGTGGTTCACTGATAAGCCTGATCGCATGTTGATGATAGCTGACGGGGCTTTTCTTCTGCGCTATTAATGCTTTGGTGTTTGAAGAGTGTCTTTTATTCTGTGGAACTTTATCTTTAAGCAGACCTGGGTCAGGATTATCCAAGGATTTGTAGCAGTTATCTAACACAGGTAGCATTTACCACATCAAGACAAGAAGTATAGGATAACCTCTACATTTGCTTTCAGATAGTTTTGACTATTTTGCCTCCTCTTATATTGCAAACTCCTTACCACCAGTCTTGTGCAAGAAATACTAAGATTTTTGGCATTAAGTGCATTCCAGCATCACAAGTGTTTGTATGGACCTTCTGATAGTGCGTGCTAAGCTCTAAATACATGTTGCTGCCACACCTTGCAGTGAAAACAACGGTTGCTTCATTGAAGCTGTTAACAAAGGAGGTAATATGAAGCATCAGAGCATTCATGGATGTAGCACATATCCGACACATATATGTAACTCAAGAAGATGCAGAATTGCTCCCCATCCGTGTTCCATCTGTCTTCCTAATAAGAAGCCATTAGGCTCCATAGTAATGTAGGGAAAGTGGATGAGGATCCTGCAGGAGGTGGGGCAACAATGGGCCCAGGCTCTGAGCGCTCCTCCAGGGAGGCTAGGCTAATTGTGTTAGCTTGTCATTAGCCAGCGCTAACACTGGGATCATTGTCTCCCCAAGAAATGCAGGAAACTGATTAGCCTAGCCCACCAGGGGTTTAGCGCTAGACTTGTGGAAGCCGGAGCTCAGACTACCCAAATCACATTAAAGAAAAAAAAAATCCACCGGAATAACATTAGTGCCAAATGACAGTGCTAACTGCAAGCGAACGTCAGGCTAACGTGCGGGTAGTCACGTGACGCAGGCCTTTGCATGAAGAGCAGCGATTGGCTGATTGGATTATAGGAGGTGCATTAGCAGGGTTGTGACTGGGTTCCAATTGTGGAAAGGTAGAGGAGGGGAAGTGTGTGTGTGTGTGTGTGTGTGTGTGTGTGTGTGTGTGTGTGTGTGTGTGTGTGTGTGTGTGTGTGTGTGTGTGTGAATGCGTGTGTGTGCGTGTGCGTGTGCGTGTGTGTGTGTGTGTGTGTGTGTGCACGCACGCTAATGAAATGGTTGGAAGGTCTGGTGTTACAAGACAGGAGCAGGGATGCATTGAGGGGATCAGAGCAGAGGGTTAATTGGATTTAACAGGGCGTGTTTGGCCCATCCTTGTTGATGTGTGTGAGTTCATGCATGATGGTGTATGTTTGTCTGCACTCGTATGTCTGAACATCTTTTGTGAACATAACACGCATGCCTTTCCTCAAAGCTCGCTCTCCCTCTCTCTTATGAGAGAGACCCTACAGAGATAAGATGCTATCTGTGGCCTCTGTTGAATAATAAAAGGAAATATTTTTTGTCTCACACAGGCTTTTGATTTCCTCAAAGTTGAAAATGTCCCCCAGAGATGAAAAAAAAAAAACAGGGCCTTATCCATACTTGATAGAATTGACATTTGATATGTTAATGCGAGGATGTTATAAAGTGTGGGAGATGACATCTTTCTTATTAGAATGTCTTCATTTCCCCACTCTGGCTCATGTCAGTGCCACTGTAAAGAGAGTGATAGTACTCCAGGGATTGATTAGTGTTAGGGCTGATATTAGGCTACGGTTCATTATAGTGGAGAAGAAGATGTGTGGGACCAGAGCAGGCTGTCTGTCAAGGGTTATAACAGCCGTGTATGTGCTTTTTGCAGGTTTTAATGAGGACTATTGGGCGATTTGAGTTTACAGTGCATGTGACGTCAGATCAGATGGGAATTTGTCGGATTGCCATCGGATGAAACTATTATTACTTGGAGTGGATGGGACGTGGGAAGAATGTATGTGTCATAGCTGCATGCAGCACCTGTTCTGATGCTCAGTCATAGTCAACATGGGAAATAATAATTACTCTGATTTGAGACAGGACAAGGAGCAGGAGTGCTCGGTCGCAGAAAACGATGCAGTGGAATTACTCTGAGAAGATTTCCGTCCTGTGTCAGCCTCTTGAATGTGCCTCTCTTATATCAGTAACAGGCTTGCCTTTTTTGGTTGACTTCAGTTTCATTATGAGTTACACAAAAGTTGACCATGGGATGTATGAATAGGCTCCAGCAAGTAGCCGGTGTGCATGTTTTCCATTCATTGCAGTGGTGCAGCGTGGCCCTTCTTCATGTCGACGTTAAAAAGAAATTAACATGTGAGTGGTAGGTACTCCAGGGAGGCGTGTGTGTGTGTTTGTGAAATATGAGATTGTGCATGTGTGTAGCTGTTTGCGTATGTGTGTAGTACAGCTGTTCCCTGCTGTTCTCCTGCAGTATTCCCGCCAGAGAATGATGGAGCTCTGTCAACTGGAACGCTCCGGCGTGACTGTGACCTCATTACATCCAGGACACACAAAGACACACACACATCTATATATATATATAGACGAAGAAGCACAAATCTTTCACACTTTGTCACTGCTATGATTTTGTACACAAAGCCAGCACAGTACTTATACAAGAGAAGAACTTTTTGGGCCATTTCTACATCATGCTTTAAAAGAAACTACACATTTAGTTTTCATTGTTTTTCCTCTCAAAATTAAGCGATATTGTCCAGAGTTAGTCAAAAAAATTACTGATGAAACTGTAAAATGGGCCCTTTTAGTGTCTGAAATAGTTGCTATGAATCATAAACTGCTCTCAAAGACCTAGACAGAAGATGCTTGGTGCACAGTTCTTCCAGTGCATAAATATACACTACATGTAACAGATAATGTAATAAGACAGTATGTTAGACACACGCATACCCGTAGAACCAAAGCTTTTATTCACTTTCCCTGTGACACTGACTGTAGATAAGAGTTCCCAGTCGCCTGTGGAAAGGAGGCCATCTCTTCCTGCGCCTGATTTATATCCTGTCACCTTCACCACTAGTTGTTTATCCACGTCTGATGCATTATCACACTATCCAGCACCGAATGCGTGACCTTTACTGCACCACATGTATGTAAGAGTGCATGTTGGCTTCAAATGTGTGCACTTGTATGCGCACTTGGGTGTCTCCTTTGGAATGTGTGTGTCGACCGGCTGCAGTGAGCCAATGGGGCTTTAGTTTGAAATGCAAGCTGACAGGCGTGGAGGAAAATGATAGATGTGAGATTATGCGAAAAGGTGGAATGGGGAATGAAAGGAAGGTGGCGTGGTCCTAAGCCTCCTGTCAGCGCTAACCTTTGGTGGGGCTTTGGGCTTCTTTGTAGAAGCTGGTCACTGTCACAGTTTGTCCAGGGTCCCTGCAGAATTCAGATGGGACAGGGACATCTCATAGCGGTGAATGGGTGGGTCTGACAAGGCCGTGTAATGCTGAGGGATTGAGACCATCATCTCTTATGTCTCCATCCCCCTTCTCAGGTCTCAAAAACTTGGATTCCTCTAAGCTTTCAGCCTTGATGGTGAGATTTACGATAAGATCAGAAAAGGCTATGTATTTTTTCACATTTTTGTGTTTGTGTCTGGGAGTGTGTGTGTTTGTGTCTGTGCTGCGTATTTTCCATTTCTCCCCCATACAGTCAGCCATAGAGAATAAAATCTCATTTTAGTGTGTCACTTCGCTGTCACTCCTCTCCTTCCGCGGGCTACACACTCACTCCCTTTGTCTCTTGTTTATTTTTTAGCTCTTTTGAATAAATCTTTTTTTAATTTAATCCAGTTGGCAGTAACAGCAGCTGCAGTCCTCACTTCCACTCTCCGCGCACACACGCACGCGCGCAAAGGTGGAATGAGGAGGCGTGGAGCAAAACTTGTTGAATGTAAATGGCTCGTTTTTCCTCATAACGCCGAGACCAGACCTGGCTGTCTGTCTTCTGCATACCATGTGGGAGATCTCATCCCTCTTTCAGCCCCCTGTAATCATAAACAACTTAAACAACCCCTCATCTGCTGTGTTTATGCATCTGCATTAGTACCATTGTGCAATGCTGCACCTTGACGAGGGTCAAGTTTATTGTCAGTCCTGTCACTTGAGTTGAAGTTTCCCTGATTTTCTTTAAACCTCTGCTTCTTGCAGTGAAGCTTGTTGAGAGAAAAATGAGGAATATCCGGTGCAACCTAATGCAATCCAAGACACAGCCCTGCAACAAAGCATTGCAGGACGATTGCACCGTGCTTTTCTTTTATCTTTCTCTTTATCTTATCTTTATCATTATCCGAGAGCGGGGCTTCTCAAACTTTTTAGAACTGAGTGCCGGTTAAGGGAGTCAGCATGTGATGGATGATGGCCGCACGGGAAAACTTGAACTTGTCGTAGCATCAGTCATTGGTTAGATAATGGCATTTAATGTTAAATTCCTTCAGCGCTGAATACATCTGTTTGCAGATGAGGCAGATCGCTCCATCTGTCGCCTGAAGTCTAACGAAGCAGGACTTGATCCATTTTTCCTCTTTTGCTCTTCAACCATGCAGCGTTTTTTTCCGTGGTGGCTTTTCCATTTCACTTCCACTTTAAACTGCAGAGTTAACTAACTTCAGCTAACACCACTAGCATTGATGACAGTGCATAATCCCTGCAACACTAGTTAACATGCAACCAGTAGTTGTCATTCATAACCTGGCAGAAGCTTGTCAGGGGGGCACTTTGTCAAAGTCGAGTAGTGTATTAAATGCAAGCTATTGAAAGCACAAGCATGTCATGTTGGTGGGCCACGCAGAATGTTTCTGAGGGCCGCCATGGGGCTGTGGGTCACACTTTGAGAGTCCCCTCTGAAGAGGATAAACACTTAAGAGAAAATCCTGCTGATTCTTCCTGCTGATTCCATCCTGCTGCTACAAAAAGTAAATAAGGTGTAGAGGCAGGTGGAGGCTTTCCATTTGCGTCTGTTTGTTTAAGGGAATAATCCTGATGTCCCAAAATTAATGAAGTAATGATTTATTCATGTTTAATTGAGCCATGCGGCACTTTCAATGACTAAAAATGACAGGAATTCATTTAGCAGGCAAGTTGATGCAGCGCACTCCAGTTGTAGTCGTTGAGGTGTTTTTCTCTGAAGCAGTGGCAGGAGCAGGGCGGGCTGAGCAGAGCTTTGACCCCTCAGTCAGGTGAGGGCAAACCACAATTCTGTAGCTAGGCAACGCGGACACAGGGACAAGATGGTGGTCAGCCGAGGACACAGAAGTCAATAACTGCTTTAAAAGCTCTTCTCTGGGCCTTAAGAGCTTGGCTGGGCTGGCTGTAAAAAGCACACACAATCCGAGAAACCTGCGTGGGAGCGCACGGACACACAACGCACACACACACCTTTTAGTGACTGCGCTGCGTTGGAAATGCTTGGGAAACCCACACACTGCTTTTATTGCTTTTCTGTATTATTTTGTCTTTTTTAATATAGTGAAGGGCAGCAGTGGCATGAATGATGGAAAGGAGAAGAATGTGGCACTTTTTGGGTGTTGAGCAATCACAAAGCGCGGCTACTCCTCGCTCAATCTCAAGGCGTCTCTCACAAAACGGTGGACATCTTCCAGCTGCTGTGTTTCAACAGATGTTTGTGAAACATCTCCTCTTCTTCTGCTTGAGGCTTGAGAGCAGCCCTCTTGAAAGAGTGTGCATAAAGAGGGGTCAGAGAGGACATACACTCGCTTTCTCTTTCCCCTCATCCATTCATCCTTCTCTGTCTGCCTCACTGCTCACTTAAGAACAGTGTTTTCTGTCTTAATTTAAATCTCCGTCACTCACGCCCTCTATATTATCATGTGCTCACTCACTCATATGCTCCCTCGCCATTCTTTGGCTCTCTTTTGTCCCTCACTCTTGATTCTGTCGCTTTCTGTGCCTTCCTCTCTCTCCGTCTCTCATCCAATCTCTTATCCACGCTGATGGATTTCACTGCGGGGGGTCACTCAGGTCTGCTTTTAAAAAGCAGCGTGAGCGAAATGTGTGTCATTTTTCTCCTTAACTGGATCATTTGTATTTATTTACCCCCCTCGGTACTGACGCCTGCCTTAACTAGAGAGAACATGAGGGCTTTTTAAGGGGGAACCGGCACCCACCCCTTAACCCTATTAACCCCTAAGTGGACCCAAATGATGATAAATAGACAATGTGGTGATTAGGAACTCAATCTGGTGGCTGGTGAGCGTAATCCATACTGTCGATGGCACTACAGTATGTGTTGTGTGTGTGTGTGTGTGTGTGTGTGTGTGTGTGTGTGTGTGTGTGTGTGTGTGTGTGTGTGTGTGTGTGTGTGTGTGTGTGTGTGTGTGTGTGTGTGTGTGTGTGTGTGTGTGTGTGTGTGGTGGTGGTGGGGGGGGGGGGGGGTGAATGCTGGCAACATGTGTGAAATCTTACCAAAGCAGAAGTAAAATGGTTTCTGTCTCCTCCTGGTCAAGTGCTTTTTCATCCTAATATAATGATAAGTCCATTCGTGCAGTCATGTGACAGCACAGTAAATGGCTTCTTCTAGGATAGAGTTGCTTCTCGTTATAATCTATTTAACATATGAGAACTTTTATTTTGTTGACACATACTCAGTTAAAAACAGTACAAAGACAATATACTTCACGTTTTATCTCAGCAGCTTCATTGATTTCTTGTAACTCTCTGCTTAGTCTGAATTTGATGCAGCAACACGTTTCAAACAAGTCGGGAAAGGAGCAACTAAAGACTGGGAAAGTCGAGGAACGCTCCAAAAACACCAGTTTGGATCATTCCACAGGTAAACAGGCTGATTGGTAACAGGTGACAGCATCATGATTGGGCAGGAAAGAGGCATCCTGGAAAGGCTCAGTCGCTCACAGGCGAGGGTGGAGCCATTGCTTTCTGCTTTATTTACGTTTGGAACGGCCAGTTTCTTTGTCCACTGTGTGTCCCGTGAAAACGTGTGTGTATGCATGTGTGTGTCTCTGCTCTCAGTTGTCACGTATCTGAAATTATGACAGATGAACGTACATGTTTCCAGATGCATCTGACACTTTGTTCGACCATTGAAGCATGTTGCATCCTTAACAGAGATCTATGAATGTCATTTTCGTGCACAGCTCTACATTGTTACAGCAGATGGTAGTCATGGTCAATATGCGTTGGTTTGAAAAATGCACTGGTACTGATCCTCGCTCAGTCTATTGGCATAACATGCATATTGCACGAAAATCCCAACATCGATCTCAATACTCCCCCGAGCTCGGGGTCAATATGTTCCCTGAAGAATGTATCCATAGCTATAAACCTACTGGAATACGTCCCCTCCATGGAAATGTGCTGACTGGAGCAGCGGGAGGCTTGAAAGAAGGGATTGTATTAAATGATATAGGGACACCTTGAGGAGGGAGACAGACAGTGAGAGGGAGTGCGCAGGTAATCTGTTCTGCTTTATTACATGTTAAATGGGACACATTCACCCTCTCATATCATCCCTGCCCCTCCTCTCAACCTCGTTTTCTGTTTCCTCCTCAAGGAAAACTTTACAAAGGGAGTGAGCGGAGAGCTTCAGGAGTGTTTTGTGGAGGGTCTCTGTCTGCTTCTCCTGCGTCTCTCCTCCATTTTTCTTTCTCCCAAAGACACTCCTCTTCCTCTCCTCTTTTCCACGCTTACTTCTCTTTTCTCCATGGAGTGCCGCCCTCTCTCTCTCTCTCTCTCTCTCTCTCTCTCTCTCTCTCTCTCTCTCTCTCTCTCTCTCTCTCTCTCTCTCCCCTCTGTCCTTTTTCCATTCTCTCTTTTCATCTCTCTGCTGTGTGATTTATGACACGGAGCAGAGAAACTGTAATGTAGATATCTAAACCAACCTCACTCCTCCCTTTCATTGCTATCAGTGGATCAGGGCATTAGGATCCTGCTTGGGGTGTGTGTGTGGTGTGGTGGGGGGTGGATAAGGTGTTGTTATAGAGACCTTTACTGCTACTGATGGCACAAGGCGAGACCCCTATATGACTGTTTAGATTTAGTGTCTCTGGGGCACAGGGATGCAACACACAAACATACATATATATATAGTGCAAATAATAACCAACTGCATCTGGCTAGATGTCTGTGTTTGTTTCAGTGTCTCCTACCACATGGGGTTTTATTAAATATCCCATGAACCTCTGGGGATTGAGGGAGGGAAAAAAGGCGAGAGGAGCAAAGAGAAGATGGAGATGGTGAAATAAGAGTGTGGAGCATTTATTAGCAATGGCTGCTCGTATAACTCGTACAATAATCTGTTGATGCGTGTATGGAGGCATTTATGCTGTAGCGTTATATTTTTTGCCTGTGCTTGAGTGTGTGTGTGTTTATATGGTCCCGTTGAGCGATGTGTGTGATGAGTGGGTGAGTAAAGAGCAGCAGTGTCACCAAGAGGGCTTATTTCCTGAGATGGAGATCATAAGAAATTAGACTTTTTTGGTAAATTTTGTAGACTTTTACATCCTCAAGCCTCTGAAAATTATTCAAATTAAACTGAGAAGGAAAATCATACTTCATTGGATATGCACCCTTTGATGAGGGGTCATAAGTTAGACATTGCTTCACTAGAAGGAGAGCCAAAAGCAAAAGAGTTAACCTGTTAACCAAAACTTAAATTCTGCTTTCAGACCAAACCGGGGCTGAGAAATGTCAGATTGCCTCTGGTGTTTTTTTTCTGTTCCCTGTAAATCATTTAAACACAGCCCAAAAAGAGGTTCTGCTTTGGGAATGTGATATGGTCTTGATGTTTATGAATGCCTTGCTGCTCAGGTTACATGGGAACAGGATGATTCATCGTTGTTTTTGACGATATTTATGGGTTTACCCAACGATTCCCACAGCAGAGGAATCCACTGCGTATCCGCTCTGCAGCGTTTTACTCCTGATCCGTCTCGCTCTGAATTCAACATGAATAACCTCGTGTTTGTCTTGTTTTTTGTGGCGTTTGACATAGCTATGTAGGAAGGTGTTGCTTGGTTTTAATTAAAACCAAGGATCTAAATCCCCCCTAGCTTGCCTAAAACTGAGTACAATAACTTGAGTGTATTTCCATAACTAGCCTGAAAGAATTTGGCGATTACCCGAGGCCAAGAACTGACTTGGAAAAACAAAAAAAAAATCTCTTTTCAGATAGTTTTGCCAAGTTTTTAAATGACCACACGTCATGACTTTGTATTTTTGAGCTGAACATGTGGTTAAGTTTCATATATTACAGGTAAAAAGAGTCATTTTCAAGTGGTGTATAGCTTATTCGTGATAAGACAACGTCTTTGCATCTGCTCGCCCTGCTGCACAGCACTACAGCAGTCAGGCTATAGTAAATGACATGAGGGCACTTAATGTAAAACCGAGGAGGGGGGAGGTTTGTATTCTTTCCCTACCAGCTCTGTGTGCTTGGTGGCAGGAACTTAATGTTAATCTTAATGATAGATGATAGAGGATGCAGCGTGCCGCCACAGAGTGTGTGTGACAGTGTTATTGTCTCCATGATTAACTCAACCCCTGTCTCAGCCCCTTCCCCACCGAGAGAACCAGAGAGCTGGCAAAAATAGAAGTACCACTGTCTAGTTCCTCATCAAGAAAAGCTCTTCGTTTCTATCCAGCCCCCACTCATCCTCTTTCTCTCCCTCCCTTCCTCTGCCCTCCTTTCTCTCTCAGAGGCCATTACTGGTGATAAACACTGTGGTTTGTATCAGCAGGATGCACCTGGCATTAACGCGAACGCTTAAGAAAGTAATTAGTGGGTGTATGTGGCTCCCCCTCGTCCCTGTAGATGCCCATAGGCGGTGTAATAAATGAGCGCCAGGATCCATAGGAATAGGATGGCAGCGATTTCTGCTAGCGCTGCTGTCATCGTTCAATACCCTGACGCAGAGCAATGGCCTTGTCATGCCTCCAAGCAAATGACTGAATTTCTCCCAAGTGGATCCGCAAATGCAGAACCTTCTCCACACCCAGCTGCATCCTGCTCTAGTCTGTGCACCGTGGAATTAACCAAAATTAAAGAAAAATGCTTATTACGTCTTTGCTGTGAGAGTTAGATGAGAAGACGGATACCACTCTCATGTCTGTAGAGGTACAACCTGCAACCCGTTAGCTTAGCTTAGCGCAATGACTGGAAACACAGGGAAACAGCTAGCCTGTCTCTGTCTTAATGTGGCCAAATCTACCTACCAGAACCTATAAAGCTCACTATAATCTATATTTAATCCATACAAAAAGTGAGGTGTAAAAACTACAAGTTTGACAGTGATGATAAGACTGAAGGAAGCTGGTGTGCCCAGCCAAGAAATTAATCTACTTCCTGTCTAAGCTAAGCTAACTGTCTCCTGGATGATATTGACTGTACAGACATGAGAGTGATATCAGTCTTCTAACCCTAATATAAGGCAAGACTAAGTGTGTTTCCAAAAAGGTTAAAATCTTCCTTTAAGCATCCTAATTGACTGTTTTTCATCGTTTGAAGTATTCCTCTCTAGCTTTACAATATTTCTTACCCTGTTTGGCCTCTGAGCACTGTGTTGGATGGCGAGTGATCAAGTGTATTGATTAATCACACTGCTGTCGAAGTTGCTGAAGGTGTGGAGAGCGCCTCTCATGTTGTCACAAATTGCCACTGACCTGCATTTACAAGGACTATAGATTTTTCCGGGCCTCCCTAACAAATATGAGCGCGTGGTGATGCACATATGTACACATCTCCACTGCAACAGCTTCCTGCAGCATTTTACCCTGGGTAATGACCCATGCAGCCAATCCCCTGCTTTGCATCCAACGGAGGAGTAATTTCTCACTCCAGGGGGGAAATCAAACATCTGATTCTGACTACGGGGGGGCTCAGCTTCACCCCCAATATTCCTTTGAGATCACCAGAGTTGCTGACATGCAAAATCTCTTTCACACTCATGCGAAGCATTTAGCGAGGCAGATGGAGTGTCCTGAGCACTGGTGTGAACAAAACGATGACACCACCATTAGCATAACAGCCCTAGCATGTGCATGTGTCATCATTATAGGTTTTTATGGGGTGTGTGAAGAGACAGACAAAAGCAGTTAACAATGGGCAAGGCATCGGGGTTGATTGGATAAAGGGTCCAACTCTTGCGTATGTCTCACATTTAAAGTCCCATTTAAATGCACTGAAGTTTAGCGTAGCAGCTACCATTGCAAGTGCTAGCATCTGGATCATACCGGCTAAGACAGCAGCACTAAAACTTTAGCACACCTCAAGGACAGTCTTCAGCATGCAAAGCTGGTGATGCTTATCCTATAACCAGATATATTAGCGTCCACAGGCTACAACAACAACCTCCTCTTAGATGCTGAAAGATTGAATTTGCTGTTTAGGCCAGTCCAAGGTGACAGCTACCCAGTATGTAAATGGTTGACACTGTCAGGGAGCAGTCCTGCATCAATGGATGGATTCACTGCCCAGTAGAGCGATCAATACTCTCTTCAGTGAGACCTTTTAAAGGGTTTTTAGTGGTAAGACTTAAGAACCAGGGCTCATGTACCAGGAAGGTATATAGATCTTGCCGGTAATTTTAACCTCATCATCATTATCATCGTCACATTATAACAAATAAGCCTGACTGCTCATGTAGATAAAACCAGCGGCCTGTCTCGTGGCATTAAGCATCGATCTGCCGAGTTAGCTTCTCTTCCGTGGCACTGACGGTCCTCCCTTTTCAAGGTTGGAGCCATTGTTGGAAGCTCTATTTGGCACCTCTTGTTGTCCCTTTTTCCAAATCCTGCGGCCTCCCTGACGATATGTTGTGATGTTGTGCACACATCGGCATGGTCTTAACAGCAGGTTGTGAAGGTTGTCCCGACCTTTGACCTTCCCTCCAGCAGCCACGGTAATGTTGATTCTTGCTTTAGGAGTTTTGGACAGGAATGACAGTGGTAATAGAAAAGGCAAGGGGTGCACACACTCTATCGACTGCAGTATAGGACTCTCAGTGAATGTGCTCGCCTCAAGATAAAAATGACCATCATTTTCCAAACCAACAATATGTCTTTATCCCTCTTCTCTTGTTCTCGATGTCATACTCATTTTCAGTCCCTCTGCATTGCACATTTTCAAACATTTTCTGTCCACCTTTGACTCTCTCCTCACGCACATTTATCACTTGGCCCTTTCTTTTACACTTTTACGCCTTTCCCTTAACTCTCATCTCTCCTGCCGCATCCTCCCTGCCTCCTTTACACCACATTTTTCCCCATTTTCACACTGTTTCTCTCCCCTTCTCACCCCCGCAGGCGGTACGAGATGTATCCTGTGTGTGCAGACCTGCAGGGCCAGATCCTTGCATGCTACAAAGAAAACGTTGGAAAAACCCTTAACTGCTCCAACATAGCAGCCCTTTACCTACAGTGTGTCAACAACGCCAAACAGGTGCGTATTTGCTGAACCTAGCTATCCATCTTTTGTCACGTTTCACATCTCATTTGCACATAATTTGCCACGCTTGTTACTACCACCTTTTGCATATGAATATTATGCATATGTGTATTGCATGCTTGTTAAGTGAAATGAATGACGATTCTTTGCACGTAAGGAAAAAACTTTAATCTTGTATCTTTAAAAAAAAAAAAACGACAAAATAATGCATTTTTTTCTCCCATCTGAGAAGAACGACAAGTACGTGCATGCACCCTCGTGGACAGATGATATGTAAGTTGTGGCGCCTCCTAAACCTGTAGTGTAGCTTTCAGTTGAATTGATGTGTGTATTACAAAGTAGCCCCGTGTGTGTGTTAGATACAGCATACGTCATTGGGCTCATAGATGGTAGCTACAGTAGAGCAGCTATTCCCTTTTTAAATGTCCAAATGAATTAATATAATATACGCACACATACACACTAGCATCCATTTACATGCTTGCTTTTAGACAGGAGAATATAATTTCCACTGGGCTACTGGCGCCTGAATAAAGCTCCCTCTAAATAGCCAGTTTAAACCTTACGATCTATTTCCATAATACCTGCTGACACAGGCGTTCCCCTGGCTGTCTCTGGGTGTGTTTTAATGTAATAAGACCAAAGGAGTAGCCGCTGCTAGTTGGATACCATTGTCCTCTCTGCGGCTCTCCCCTTTCATTGCCGAGTGCAAATGTTTTTTCGCCCTCTGTCTCCCGCGGTCACACACTGTATGGTAATTGTAATGTCACTCAGGTTGATATTAACTTGATTCCCCCTCTCTCACTTTGCAGCATGTAAAATCCAGCGGCCCAAACAAGGATCAATTTATTCATGGTGCTTTTCTATTAGATTTTTTTCTTTTTTACAATTGCATTGTTTTCCCGGATATGAGGAAAACTGAGTTTTGCGTCTCTCGCTCACTCTCGTGGGTATTAGTATTAGATCTAAAAGTCAGATGCTGGCAGATTTTTAAGCTATACATCATGTAAATTGCACAATGTTTTATTCATTGTGTGGATATGTGTGTGTGTGTGTGTGTGTGCGCGTGTGCATTTAAGAAAGCTACCTGTAGCCTCGTCAAGATTCAGCGAGGGTGCGTTCACAGTGCGGATGCTGTTATGATGTTGTAAATTGTTTGCAAGCAAGCCTGAGACGATATGGTAATCCGCTTGTGTTTATCACCCTGCGGCAATCACAGCACACTCCTGTTCGTCTGTGCTTATCTGTCTAAGACTTGCTTTTAAAGTCATTAGGTGCAAAAAAAAAAAAAAAAAACAGTTCTGTGATAAGGCTTTAAAGGAATAATATGCAGAATTACACAGCCGACAAAATAGGGGGAAGGAATGAAGTAGGATTGATATGAGCTGATGCAGCTTCATGATTAGGATGTTTACACAGCTTTATCGGAGCCGAGCAGGAAGCCGCACCGAGAACAAATGTCAAAGGACGCGACTTTGACCTCTGGAGGTCAGAAGATCCAAACGTGCCCTCGCCTCTCATCTCCTCGCCCTTTCGGTCAAAGACACTTTGCTCAGACAGTTTTCAGACAGCAAAATCTCCTTCCCCTTCTCCGTCCTTCCCCTTCAAATCTTAAATTCCATTACGAACCGAGCCAGCGTGGGTATAGATAGGGATGTCCGAGATGCCATCTCGCTGGGGATAAAAACCAAATCCCCCCCAAATCTCAGTTTTACAATATTGACCCCTCCACTGGAGTCAGCCAAGACAGAGCCGTTGTCAGCCGACCGGCCTTTGTCGCTGATAATTAGCGTTCTTATCGCTGCAGTCAGTGATAACATTTAGACCCACTTTCACTCTCTTTTGTGGCCTCTGTGCCCCGCCGCCAGTCCTCCTTCACTCCCTCCATCCACTATCCCTTCATCCCTCGTCACATTTCTAATGCATTCAGCACTTAACAGGTCCAGATAGCAAACTGTGAGGAAGAGGCAGTCGAAGGACAGATAAAGTCTCTTTCTCTCTCTCCCTCTATGAAAAACAGTTTATCACAGAGGCCGATCTCTCCATCCACTGCTCGCCTCCTCATTCCATATTCTCGCCGCATGACCGCCTCTTGCTCCCTATCTTTTCCTTCTCCACTTCATTTTTTAGACTGACCCTTCCATCTCCCTTTTACCCTCAGAGGGCCAGGGTAGATCCCTGTTTGTGGTTTCAGCTGCTGTTGTGTTTGCGAGAATAAAAGAGGAGCTGGCTCATAACTGCCTCTGCATCATCTTTGATACTGACATTTCAATCACAATTGCAGGAACAAAAAGTGTTTCAATGGTTTAATTTGTCTTTTTAATCTTTTTTAGACGACTTTTCTCTTGATTACATTGACGTTTCTCACCAAAATGCCTTGTGTGTGTGGTTTAAACGGCCACAATCAACATTTTTATGATAACAACATATCAGATGTTAACGTGAAGGGGGTCGCTCGAAGGGCTCCAACCTGAAAAGGATCATCACGGAGCTTTGCAGCGAGTTTCAGCTCATTGTTTCAGCTCATTGTTTCAGCTCCTGGACTGCGCCTCAAACTGGACGCGCTCTGCCAGAGAGCAGCTCAGAGATGGGATTTCTGTGAGATCACTGCGCTCACATAGAAACAAAGTTAGTTGCAGCATCATCCTGCAGAGATTTTACAGCTCAAACTCAAGTTTAACCAACACATTTGTCCATCTCATGTTTATTAATAATCACTTTATTGCTTCACTTTTGTTTCTTATAATCCCTTTTTAGCTTAAATACACGCCTATATCTAACGCATGCTTCTGTTCCCGCTCCAGTCTTCCTTGTGGCTCTTGTAAATCCTGCCTGTGCTGTGTTTACGCCTCCTCTTCAGAGGCGGAAATTTTTCCCAGCGGAACTGATAGTCACACATAGCGGAATATGCAATCAACTTCTGTCAACACGTCTCCTATTATTTGCATGATCCTCCCATAAACACATTTGCAATGAGGATGGAGGTGCACCTCGCAGACGCTCGCGCAAATGAAACACAAACCGTGACTCCGGCCTGAGCGCCTGCTTGATGGACGCAGCATGTGTTTGGGTCAGGTCTGGCCTCATGTTACCATCCAGAGGAATGACTCCAATGAGCAGCGATGTATGCAGATTTTAAACTTGGGATCACATGGATGCTGAGCTGAGGTCTAGGAATCAGTATCAGGAGAGAAAAAGCAATGATGGCCCGAGCTGCAAACATAAAGCCCGCGTTCTAATAACCTGAAACGATCCTTTAAGTGATCCGCCCTCGTCCTAACCTGGACTTTACAGTGTTTTAGAGTGTTTGGCCAGCTGTTTTTGTCAATTATTGTTTTGTGGGCAGATCAATAAGGCGCAAAATGAACTCCTCTGCTGGAAAGAAATGTTACTGACGTGAGCTTAGCTCATCCACAACACCATTATTAAGATGGTCTGCAAGTAAGAATAGATTTTTCTTCCTCATTTTTCTTTCCTTGTGTTGCTTTTTGTTTTCCCCTTTCACGCCTCTTCTCTCAGGCAGGTTTCATCGTGTGGCATCAGCTGCAATAGGCCAGTTCAAATGGTTATTGACAGGGAGTGCTGGGGATTTGTGGTTGCACTTATCGCTAACATGGACTGCACTGCCCTCGGGTCCAGCTCGCTCCATCCTCCTCCCTTTTATTGGACTCCCAGGGCGTCCTCTCTCGGTCTTGTCTCTCCTGTGTGACATAATATCTTCCTCTGCTGTTTGTTTGTCCATTTGGATTTTTATTTTTGCCTCTCCGTCTCTCTCATGCACTTTTCCCTCTTGTTTTGTTTTTTTTTTTGTCTGCAGAACAAGCTGAGGACCGGAGGTTAAGGGCGAGAGAGACAGAAATGAAGAGTTTCTGGTGTGGGATTACTTATTATCGACCGACTGACAGACAGACCGAACCGGAACGAAGGAAGTGAGGAGCGAGTCAGCACCAAGACACACACCCTCAAAACCCTTTGGAGAGCCGGAACAGAACCAGACTAGAGGCACCGAACACAGCACCCTGAGAGAGAAATAGACACCTTTTCCCCATAGATTCTTCTCTCCTTCCCCACCTTTCTTACCTTCCGTCTATCTCTCCTGTGAGTATGTAGGGAGCGACACTGTGCTACTTTGCGACAGCAGGGACCAACGGCACCCAGCAGGCCTGAGCTCGGCCCGCTAGAAGGACATGAACCACCAAAACAAACCGAGTCACAGACCACTTGCACCCCCCCCCTCACTCCAGCACCGCTAGGAAGATGAAAGTCTATTTTTACTAATAAAAGCCAGTCCTATTTTGTCGTCCATAAATCACTAAAGTCCTCGTTTTCCTGCTCCCAGTGCATTATCCTGTACACAAATGCGCATGTATGCATCTGTTCTTGTGAGTTTGTTCATAATGTAACAACACGCGTGTTCAATTCATGCAGACCAACACTTGTGACAATGTCTGATCAGAGGAAATAAAAGACGAAACGATGCAGGAACTATTGTTGAACTCCATAAATATTCAGTGGGCTGCGTCTCTCAAGTGTGTGTGTGTGTATGTGTGTGTTTTATGCTAATTACAGCGAGTGTTGTACGACTTTCATGTGTATGCGGCCCTCATGTTGTCATGACGACGTTTTTTTCGAAATGGAGTGAATGAGCCCAAGAGAGGGGGACCGAGGCGTCGGGGAAATATTCGTCCCAGATGTTCTGGTTCATCATCCGCCTTTCTGTTTCTCCACCAGTTGATCTGCCTTTCTTTCCTTGGCTCGGTGAAAGAGCAGGGGGCTCTTACCTCTGCCTTATCCCCTCATTCTCCCTCTTTTCTTTTACTTATCTACTCCTCTATCTATCTCTCCCTCCTCGGCTCTTCTTCCTCTCTGCAGTGTGTTTCTCCTCTGCTCAGCCTCCCAGGCTAATGTTGCCTTGGAGGAGACGGCTTCTCTACGCTGTCTGCACTCTGCCAGACTCTCTGGGTTGGGTTTAACTAGATAGACACTGTATGTGTGTGTGTGGGTGTGTGGGTGTGGGCGGGGTATTAATGCAGCCATCCATCTACTTTTTATGCAGTAACAGTGTGTGTGTGTGTGTGTGTGTGTGTGTGTGTGTGTGTGTGTGTGTGTGTGTGTGTGTGTGTGTGTGTGAGAGAGAGTGTGTGTGTGTGAGCGGACGTTGGAGGGTCTGGGTTTGATGTGGAGGCAGGTGATCGCAGAGGAGACCTTATCTTAATACTGCATGAGAAGAAGAAAGTGTGTGTGGTGGACAGAGAGAGAGAGAGAGAGGAAGGGGGTGTGTGTGTGCGCGTGCAAGCATGTGATTCATTGTGACTAATCCCCCCCCCCCCCGCCCGTCAGTCAGCTGTCCTTTTGCTTTTTGACTTGTGGAGTCTCGAAGGGGCGAGGGGTTGACTTCTATTAAACAGCGTGTGTGTGTGTGTGTGTGTGTGTGTGTGTGTGTGTGTGTGTGTGTGTGTGTGTGTGTGTGTGTGTGTGTGTGTGTGTGTGTGTGTGTGTCGGAGGGGCTTTCTAAAGGTCGGGGATAATGGCTATTGGAGTTCATGGCAGGTGTTTCTCCATGGAGCAGACCGAAGCCAGTGCGCCAGTTTTTTTTCCCCCTCTTGTTTTTCCCTCCGTGACTCTGACACAAGCTGCAGCTCCTCTCTCTGACCCGCTACCTTCCGAGCCAAGATAAGTGATTTAACGGTGTATTCTGTCTGTAATGAGATTATATCCCTTCTAATATAATTAAAGGATGATTAGAGAATGATCAGATCCAAACATGGGGCTTACCTTTTTCCTCCGCTGTGACCTCAGCAACCTTTTTGAAGTTTAAGGACAGCTTGGAGAGTTGCTCTTTCGACAACAAAAGGAGCATTTTGAGAGTATTTTGCTTCTTTGGCTCGATGCATTTCTTGAAAAACAGCATATTAGGCGAGGGCGTAATGCAAATCAAAATTAATGTAGTGCTAAATTAGCTGGAATTTCTATACACGCCTCCTGAAGCCTGTGTTAAGATCTCCTTGTTGTCAGGTGGTGGAAGTAATGAGGTTTTGATGTGTGTTTTTGTATAAATGAAGTCTTCATAATCGCAGAGCGAGCTGAACGGATGGAAAAATGTTTCTTTTCTTCCAGCTCGGTGCGACTTCACTAAGTGCAGCTCAGGTGTCCTTGAGCTGCTCCTGAACACTGAAGCGACAACGGGCAGCGTTCAGCTCGTGACAGAGTTCTTGAGGGGCACCGAGGGCCGCCGGCTGCCGCCCAGGAGACGGCAGCAGAAGTTTGAAAGCAGTAGCATGAAGGTCAATCAGATCTGGTTTTCACTGATTTCTTTTTTTTTTTTTTTTTGAGAGACTGGATGGGTTATAAACATGCTTCACAAATCTCAATTCAAGATGGCTCTTCATTAAAACAAATGTGCACAAAATCAAGAATATTTTCTTCTAATCAAAACAACAAACGTCTCCTTGTAGTCTCACTTTTTGATTGTTTGGTAGTTCGTGACTTTTCCCTCCGTGCACATTTCGGCTTGATTTTAATTGTTGAATCTCTTGGAGGTTGCTAATACCTCAGGAAAATCTGTTATCATGTCGTCCAAAGCTCTCGTGCCAAAGTATTCTTCTCTGATTGTTTCTTCCGTCTGTCTGCCATGTATAAACGAGGTGCTCGGCGCTGCGGTGACTCACACATTTACCCGCTGAAAAGGCTTCGCGATTTCCTCTGCCAACCCTCTTTTTCATGATCATCTGCGCTCAAGACCATGCAAATTGTCCTGATAATTCTTCCAGTTTGGTAGATAAGGGCATGTGTAGGAAGACGTTTGAAGGTCAGCGCTTGCTGTCACACATGGAGGACAGTCTGTCTCGTTATTAGCCACTGATTTGACACGCCAGGAGAGTCACACAGTCGTGCACAGCGGAGGAAGGAGATGTGGGGTATATTCGGAGACAACTACAACAAGCTAGGAAAAGGCTGGAGACATTGTTAATGTGTCTTACCTGTGACTTACTGTCCACCATCAGACCTCTGCACAATGCTTTAATGAGGCAGAAGAATTGAAATAAAAGACCTGAGACTTTTTCTGTGCTCTCAAAAGGCTCATTTCTCTCAGTTCAAATGTGTTAAAATCCGTGTTAGCGAGCCCCTCTCTTTTTGCCCAGATAATCCACCTGACAGGTGTGGCATATCAAGATGCTTATTAAACAGCATGATTATTGCACAGGTGTGCCTTCAGCTGGTCACAATAAAGAGGCCGCGCTAAAATCTGCAGTTTTATCACACAACACAATGCCACAGATGTCACGAGTTTTGAGCGAGCGTGCAGTTGGCATGCAGACTGCAGGAATGTCCACCAGAGCTGTCGCCCGTGAATCGAATATTCATTGGACTACCAGAAGCTGTCTCGTGTAACAGTGCCAGCTCAGGACCTCCACGTCCGCCGTCTTCACCTGAGACCAGCAACCCGGACAGCTGATGTAACCGCTGGCCTCCAAAACCAAAGAATTTCTGCACAAACGTGTATTGCATGGTGGTGGGGTTACGTTATGGGCAGCTATAAGCTAAGGCTAACACACACAGGTGTATTTTATCGGTGCTATTAGAATATACAGCGATACCGTGGTGAGATCCCGAGGCATATTATTGCGCCATTCATCCAACGCCTTTGCCTTCATGTTGCAAGGATCTGCACGTCACCCACTGAGCATATATGGGATGCTCTGGATCGACATTCACGGCAGTGTGTTCCACTTCCTGCCAATATCCAGCAGCTTCACACCGCCATTGAAGCAGAGAGGACCAACAATCAGCAGGCCACAGTCAACCTGATCAGTTCTGCTGCATGAGCTAAATGCATATCTGTAGCTCTGCTCATGCGTCATCCATGGTTCAGTGCCTAATAACTTCCAGATAAAACTGCAAATTTTAGAGTGGCCTTTAATTGTGACCAGCCCAAGGCACACCTGTGTAATAATCATGCTGTTTAATCAGCGTGATTTAATCTTGACATGCCGCACCTGTCAGGCGGATGGATTATGTTGGTAACACGTAGTTTTAACTAATTTGTCAATTAAGACTTAAAGCCTTTTGGAAAGTATATTATTGTTCTGCTCTGCTGTGAATTCATCCATGCAATGCTTTCTGTGCATTACACCTATCTCACATTGTAGCTGTCCTTAATGTAGAAGACATGTCACGCTCCCCCTCTGCCCGAACTGTTTGCTGTTTCGACTGTTATTTATATCAGCCTCTGTCAGCGTGGCTTTCACTGTCTCTAGAAGTGCCCTGTACCATCTGTCTCTGTATAAACAGTGAGACTTTGTCGCTGCCACCGACACCAGTTCCTGTATTGGACTGTATAAAGAGATTAGGATAAAGCTACAATTTCATTTCAGTGCTTTTATGATATTTCAGTCCTATATTGCTTCTGTTCTCTAAAGAAGCTGACTCGAAGGGGAAAAAAAACCACCAGAATGCACTCAACTCTGCAACACAAAAGACAACATCCTCCACCATGATGACTAATCACATTTGATTTAATGACCTTCTCTGAAGAAAAAATAGCTTTTCCCTTTAAAGTTTCCCCCCCACACTCCCTCTCCGGCTCTTATCCGTCTGTGCGTCTCTTTGTGCCTTTTTAGTGTCTCTCCACACAGTCCATCCCCATTCTTGTGTTTGCATTTGCTCTCCTTTTTTTTTTTTGTTCTTTTGTTCTGCCTCACGCTCCCACTGCTCTTTTTCTTACTTTTTCTTTTCTTTCTCTCACTCTCTAACTCATCAAGGATACTGAGGAATAGGCCGGCAGCCTGAGGGGCGGATCTTTTGGCGCTGATTGGCTCTCCTTGCTTGCCAATGAGGTGTGAAGCGTCTGCCACGCTGCTGTAACTCTTCTCTGAGGGCCACCCCGTGTCCACGCACACACATGCACAGTTTGACACAATGTGCTTTAAATAGATGCGGGCGCTTGACAAATGCATTCACCCACGCAAATTTCTAAACACAACAAAAGACGCCACGCGTACGTGGCCCTGTCTCGGCAAGGACGCCTCATCCCGACTGGACTTCAGTAAAAGAGGAGACATGGACACACACATAGAAATGTTTCTGGTTGCCAGCGATGCCAGTGGGGCCTGCAGATGAGGGTAGACCATCATACACTCTATTCTAGTAATGGGCAGGCAGATGGCAGGCTGCTCTGTAGCCTCTGCTTAGGCTGATGGCTCTATTCATCAGGCTGCTCGCCCTCCCTGCAGCCCTGCACCGGGCTGCAGTTTATAGCGCTCTCTCTTCCTCACGCTCCCCTCTGCTATTCTCTCTTGCTGTTATTTATTTGTACTTTTTTGTTTCAGTCTGCACCTCTTCTCTTATTTTCTCTGAGTCTGCGCTGGTGTCTGCTTGGCACCATAAAAGGTTGTTTCATTCCAGCTAGAAATTCTGCTGCTGGGGGAGTGAGTTATTGGCTCTATGTTAGAAAGTGCTGCTACCTTCCTGTCTTTTCTCTTTTTTTTTTTGGCAAACTGAAGTTTTGGACATGTAAACACTTTTTGGAGGCAGATCTGCTTGGTGGCAGAGGAAGTCTCATTGGACTGAGTCAAACTTTAGTGGCTGTTGAGCCAAAGCCAGTTTACTGCAGTGCAAGTTGTTTACCTTGGAACAAAAAGACAAGGACTTTTACAGCAGTAGTTTGATATTTTAGGAAGTACACTTATTTGCTTTCTTACCAATTATGCAAGATGAGAGATTAGATTAATACCACTTTTATGTCTGTACACCGAACATGAAGCTACAGCTGGTTAGCTTAGCCTAGCGCAAAGACTGGAAACAGAGGGAACAGCTAGCCTAGCTCTGTCCGTAGGGAACAAAATCCAGCTGCCAGCACATCTAAAGGGGGACTATTTCTTGGCCGGGAGCTGTAACGTCTGTCTTCGCTGATAACCTCAGAGTGACAAGTCACTGCTCCTGGGTAAGAAATAGTCCGGCACATAACTCTCAATGTAACTTGTTAATTAATGACCCGTAGAGATGCTTGTAAGCAAATCTTTTTGCCTTTACAGAGGCAGGCTAGCTGTTTCCCCCTGTTTCCGGCCTTTATGCTATGCTAAGCTAACCAGCTGAAAGCCATAAATAGTCAAACTAACTAAAATGCATACGTGTTGACCGCTCCCGTTTAATTTTAAGAAGAAGAAGAAGAACACATCACTTTATTAATCACAACACAACATGCAGAGTTAGAGGGGAAACTGCACACGTCATGCTTAAGTGAAATTATTTTCTCTGCTTTTAACCCATCCCAGCAAGCCCTTCCTCCAAGGCAAACCAGGAGCGGTGGGCTGCCAGCGACAGCGGCACCCGGGGACCCAGTTCCTTTTGTCACCATTGATCAGGTGGTGAGCACGAGGAGAACATGCAAACTCCACACAGAAAGGCCCCTTTCCTTGAGCAGCAGGCACCAAAGGCATGGCGGAGGACACGCCCCCCGGCGCCCACAGCGTCCCAGGCGGGAATCAAACCCGGAACCTTCTAGCTGTGAGGCGACAGTGTTTCCACCGTGCCGCCTAATTATGTGTGACTGTAATAGTCTGTGGCTGCTAGGTGTTGGATGAAAGATTAGAGAAGGATGGAACAAAAAGCTGTCTGTGCACAGGTTAATTTGACCATCTATCTGAGTTTTTAAAGGGGAAATAGTTCTTTGGTGTACACAACGAAGTACACGATGCCAGTTAAATGAGCCTTAATCGTGCATAGACCACAAGCTTGCTGTCCCGGTGTGGAAAAGCTACGGAGATGAAGAACCGTGTGTTGGATAGAAGTGATGGAACGCGAGCAAGGAAAAGGAGAGGAACAGCTGGAAGATTAAAAAGAATGATGTGAGGGAAAGAATGTAACAATACAAGCTTGATGTGTACCATGAAAGCGGTTTAAAAGATTTGACATCAGCTTCGGTGGTGGTAGCGGTGTGATTCATGGCCATGCGCGCATGTGTGTGTGTGTGCGTGAAGCAGACAGAGGCAGTGAGTGAGAGCTTGGCTTTGACCCTCAGTTTCCCTCCAGAGATAAAGTGAGTGGTAATGAGGCCCTGAGCTGCTGCGCTGAGGAGACAGTCGGACCGCCGGGGGAGGAAGATGACCTTGAAGACTATGAACACACACACTCACGTCCGCAGACTTACACAAATCACACTATTTGTTGATGTACAGTAAAAGTTCACTGGAAGTTGACAGGTTTGTTCCTTGTATATTTTATTACCACACATGAGGTTCATTGAACTTTCAGTGACAAAAAAAGTGCAATGGTGCTGGGATGGATTTTAATCTCAGTCACCAGAAAAATAGAAACCAAAGCAGAACAAAACACAGACCATTTCATACTTCATATTAACTTTGTTTTGAGACTTTGAGGTGTTTTGATGTAACTTCTCAGGAAGCTTTGTTTGTGATGTTTTCTGCTGTGCATTTACCATAATTCATGTAACCTGGTCAGGCAATCATATTTTCACTGCAAGAGGTGGCATAACTTCCCAAAAGCACAATAAAAGCTACACAGAATTAAGCTTTAATGTGAGGAAAGGAACAGATTGCAGGTTGAAACGCGTGTCTGTGATCTTTAGAGCGACAGGACTCGCCATTTTGCAACAAATCTTACTCTTTTCTGGGATGCACGACTAAGAAAGCCGGCCTGCTGGAAGGCTGACGTCTGGTGTTAAAAAAAGGCTCCATCGCTGCCATGAAAACCTTTCTTCCATTTGACATTTCATACTTTTATCGCACGAAGGAAATTTCTCATTTTTCAATCTGGTACATTTTCAAGTTTTGCTATTGCGATGCTTTTTTAACTGCAAAAAGTAACAGGAGCCGGTTGTTTTGATTTTCCTGTTAGAGCTGCGCGGTTAATAAATCATGTTTAAATGTTCCTGTGCTATTTCCCCATGGAAATTGTGCAGCTGCATAATAGCAGTCATTACTCATTGCACTGTATTACACCATGTTGCTAGTTTTTCCATGATGCCACAATGTCCTGACCTGATTTGATTTTGCAGTGCTGAGGTGCAGTAATGTGGTCACTACACTGGTGATACACTACCATGCACTGCAGTACTATGAAAGAGCGGAGGCATGGAAAACCTGGTCACTACCATACATAACCTACTAAATAAACTATTTCTCTTAGATTAGCAGGTAAATGCATTGCCACAAAGTTGAAAACAGGCTGTTTTTCTGACTTTTTGGACGCAATGAAATACCAACTTTACAGCAGAAATAAACATGTTTACAGCCTGGTACCAACTCATTTAAACTATATTACAACTGAAAGTTATGCATAATTATGGGCACGGCTGCTTTGAGTGACAGCTAGCTGCCAGGTTTCACCAACCAGGCTTCACTCAGCTCCACCCGCTCCACCTCTTTGCCCCTTTTTGGATTAGCCGGGAGTTTGGTGGAGTCAGACACTGCCAAGATTACGACGGCTGGAGCCTCTGACACTGAGCTTCACAACGGCTCCTCAGAAACCTCCGTCTTCATGGAGACTACATCCCTGTGTTATACAGCTTCTGAATAGGTCACACTCGAGTAAAGTACCTCGAATTTTCTTCTTAAATTTGGTGCATGAGTGCTTTGTTACATTCCACCACTGGCACGTGACAGAACCCTGACTAGCTGATGAACTTCTGTCACCTCATGGTCAATATAATAATATCACCCGATCCAACATGGTACGCTGCCAGTGTGGTAGTGACTAAGCTACTGTGCAGTTTTGTGATGACACTTTTTGTAAAGAAAATCTCTACGGCTAAAAGTAAGAAAAGCACTTTGACGTGTGCAGTAGGTTTCTGTGCATTCTTTATCAGCTTATACAGACTCAGTGGACTTAAGGCCTAACCAAGACATCCAGGAGCGAGAAGTTCCTCACATGTGAAGGTTAGATACTCCCTACATGTTGGAGAAGCATATGACTATGCCATAAGCCAGTGGCTACTAAACCTGTTACATGGCCCCGCATAAGCCTATCCATCCGTGACCTGCGAGAAGCCAGTTTAGACTAATCCCCACAACTGTAAAAAATGTTTTCTCATCCTTCAGAAGAGGATTTAAATTACTTTACACTTATAACTTGTGCTGTGGCTTGCCTGCGACGTGCTGTGCAGCTGGTGCCTGGAGCATTTCTGTTCTTAATTTTGTCCGCAAGTCCAATACACTCAGGTGACCGCTGGCCATTTATATACAGTGTGTTCACACTGTCCCTCCTGAGATCTACACATGCACACACTGAAATGTGCTTTATAGTAGGCCCTTTATTGTCATGTGAGATGCTGTAGTACATCAACGCATGCATTTGAGGTTAAATGCAAACACACGCCCACATAAGCACAGACAGAAAAGACACACATTACTTATTATTTGCCATATGACTGCAGCTCATGCACATGCACACATTGTAAGCAAAGCCCCGCAGGGCAAACATGAGATATTGCACATTAAAACACACACACACACACACACACACACACTGGAGCACGCTTTGTGTTTGAGACGTCATTGTCCCCAGCGGTTGCGTAAAGGTGCCTCGAGGCATTCACCACGCAGACACACGCTCAAACACGATTATCTCCATTTGATGTCTGCGACTGGGTCATATTGGGATGGGTGACATCATGGAGTCATCATCGGAAATGCACTCACACACACACACACACACACACACACAAACGTCTCTGTGTAACCCAGGGGACACCATCACATGGTCAACACTCGATCCCTCTGTGTGATATGGTGTTGTATTTTGGCATTGTGCTTCAGTGCTGTATTGATTGTTGCGCCTTTGTGTGTGTACATGCATGTGTGTCCATTAGTAATGATGGCATACATTTTCAAATCTGCCTCCCATATGAGTCTGGAACTCTATCCAGAAGACACGCTGGCCCAGATCCATCTGGAACGCATTTATGGCGGCTCTCAAATTCTCATATTCTGTAAATGTTACATAATGATAGAAAATAATCCATCAAATAAGGCAACATTTATTGCTAGCTGGTCATTAAATATAGATGGATTTCCCTTTTTGATTTTCAAAATTGGAGGGGGAGCATGTTGTCCCCACTCCATTCCAAGGCTATAGAAAAATATTCACCACTTTCCTCCTCGCCTGACCTGCATGACTTTGAACTGTGAGAGGAAACTCTATATAAAGATACAAAACTCCACACAGAGGAGTCTGGGGCCCAGATTTGATCTGTGAACCTTCGTGCTGTGAGGTGACAGAGCCAACCACCGAGCCCTGTGGTGTCCTCAGACTAACATCTGTTAATATGATGGTAAATAGGGTCTGAGCTCAGTGTGCAAAGCAATCTGGCAGGTATTTAGAGGTACGACATTTTCCCCTGCTGCATCATACATGGATGGGTCTTAGGGTTCCAGTATGTCCCAGAGCTAAATTTAACCCCCTTCTTTAAATTATGTGTTGTTATGTGGAGATAGCAGTTTTAGATGCCTTATTTTCCAACTTATTTCCATCATAATGACTGATAACGGCATATGGCAAGTGCGTCATAATATACAGCATGCAGTCTAACCAGAATAATGATTCTTTCAAAACAATATCACACAAGATGAAACAGCACTGCTCGCATCCAATTGCCTGCTGATCTTTGGGTGGAAACTTGTGCACATTCGGCCTTTAAATGTGCTCTTTTGACCAAGATGAGGCTGTTGGCAAGGCGACCGTTCAGATCTGTTTCATGATTTGGGTTTACTCCATCATCCACATTTAGTCTGCCGCTAATTAAAAGACAACAACAACAAAAACACCACCCAGCCCACATGCGCACCCTCGCCTCAACAGTTTCCCCATCGGGCCCTGCAGAGTCGCTCTTCAGTGGAGTGAGGCGTCCTGAGTGTTGACTAATCAAAGGCCCTTTCACAGGGCAAAGACTGATGGCTTAATTAGGGCTGCTAATGTTAATCACACTTAAATATTTATAAGGAGGAATTCTTTTGTTTAGCCTTGACCTTTCTCTGGAGCTCATTAACATGGTTATTATTGCTGCAGGTGTTGTGCTGTTAGTCTTAAACATGGCCGCAACACTCGCCCCTGGGGCTGTTATTGATTTGGATTGAGCAGACATGGTGCTGTGTTAACGCTTTGTGTGAATGACATTGGCTTATCAGCGTTTGGAGGAGTCTAACCGTGTGTGTGCATGTGTGTGTGTTTGGGCAGCCCAAGGGGACGATGGGTAATATCTTATCAATGCGGTGAGCTCATTGTGTTTAAGTAGCAGTGAAGGTAATAGAAGCAGGTCCATAAACACTAAAGGATTGTGTCAGCTCAGCACTCTGACTGAAAATCATGATCGAAATGGATTTGTTATTTGTTGTAACGCATGCACGCACACACACACACACACACACACACACGCTGTGCTGACCATGATTTTATGACTTGAATTGTTTCTGACCAATACTCACCCAGCCAGAGGCAAAAGGTTTCATTACTATAGGATGGACGGGATAGCGCAGCACTTGTAGCGCTTGTAGGTTAATTGTAGAGGACACAGAGGATGACAGCTTCTCCTTCTACTCTGAGGTGCACCAGTATTATCTGTAGCATCAGTATCAGCGCAGACACGGCTCCTTATTACTTGTGTTCAGCATCACCAATTGAATTTCTCTGTTTAAGATACCATAACCTCATACTAATGACATATGCTTTGGGGTAATGAACATCTCCTGCTCTGAGGAAAAATTATTGTGGTGTGGCGCTTTAATGAAAACCATTAATCAGTCATTGTTATTCTCTCACTTTAATGTGTTCAGAGAGCGGGTTCCTGCGTGGACCCCCCCGCCTCCCCATCCCCACCGCCTAAGGTACTCCACTTTTTTCATCCAATCTAATTATTTCATTTGGATAGGAATAGCCTCTTGTGCACGACTGACTACGAATGGATTATTCTACAGTATTCTACAATAATTTGCTGCAAAATTTCGCAAACACTGCATCCAACGTGGAGGGGCAAGATCGCAAAAAGTGTTTTGAATGTAGTAGAATTTCTGCACAAGAATCAATTACAAATTTGCGTCATGCTCAAGTTCACATCGCACAAATTAATAACTCAGACACCCATGCACAGTGAGTCTGATTTTATGGTGTGCTGCTAATGACGTGATTTAATTTTCACCATTTGCTGAAGCAGTTAGTACTTTAAGGAAAAAAAATATTGATGCACTGTTTTTTCTCCTGAGCTTCTCCGGCTCTCCTCTTGTTCCCTTTGATCCGCTTGATGTTTTATGGGTGAGCTATCTCCAGTATATATGAGCTCCTCTTCCTTCCCACAGGATTAAATATGCTGTTGCAACATAATGCATGCGTAAAGCCACACACACCAACTTACTCTATAGATCTCCCGGAGCTTCTCTTTGCAAGGATGCACTTTTGACTCGTCCCATTTTTCTAGATTGCACAGAAATAACGAAAAGTGCAGCTAAATTGTAGGTTGAGACACGGTGCACATTTGCCTGCCGTAGCTAATACAGAAAGCCAAGAGGCAGTCACCATGACAACATACCGAATGAATACTACACATCACATTTTTACGGTCTGTACACTGAGGATGGCGAGTACTGTATTTTGTGAGTGTGCGTTTACGAGTTGAATTAGGATGACAATGAGGTCTATTATTGAGCGTCTATACTGGCAATTGATACATCATTGTAAAGCCATCCCTGTTACAATGTGCACATTTTGCTCTCACCTGATAGGTGCATGAGAGCGTTTGTGACAGAGAGAAAATGTGCAGTTGTGAGGCTGTGAGAGGCAAGGAGAGGTTGGCACCACCATGCAGGGTTTTGAATTAGCATGGTGCCATAAGTAATGTATTTTATGCATGTGTCTGTGTGGGGAGAAAGACAGATTCAAGCATCATCCCACTGAATAAACAGGGCTTAGGATTTGTGCATGTTTGTTTGTGCATGTGAGAGAGTCATCATTATTAAATATACGTGTGTGTGTGTGTGTGTGTGTGTGTGTGTGTATGTGTGTGAATGAGAGAAAAAGAAAGAGTTATTGAATAACCATGCTACCTGACTGAATGCAGCCACTCTGTCTCTCAGCTTTGTAATCACTAAATGCCGTTTGGGAAGTGACCGTAAGCACTTGAAACCACCTACGATTTTCACAATCAGACCAATGAATAAAAGATTTGAGTTTTAAGTGCCTACATTTGGAATTCAAAATAAGTGGAGATGTGGAGCCGTGGAACAAAGCCAAAAAGAGTTTGCGGCGACTCCTGCCGCCCCTCCTCGTGCTTCATACCACTCGTGGAGGTGGAATTGAAAAGCTGCTGTCAGTGTGTTGCACACTGTCTCTGTCTTTAAGAGTGACAAGGGGGAGCAGGTGCAAAAGTATTTTCAATCTCAAGTTGTCTTTTTGATGTTTTAGTCATTGCTTCAGAGGCCTGTGCAGGACTGCTTTTTTTTTCTTTCTTTCTTTCTTTCTTTCTCAATCACACAGCCGCCCAGCTCCAGCAGGATTTCCGACCATTACCGCCTGATCCCGCAGAGATTGTGATCTCCGTTTCCCACAGAGAAAATAACACACTTGTAGTACTTTAAGAGTTTTGTAATCTAAAGAAATGCAAATACAGCTCCTCAGCTGTTTAATAAGCCACCTTTTGAAGATGTGAGCAGGAAACATTAGACACGTTTAAAAAAGAAATAACCTCGGGGGTGAAAGCAGGTAAAAACATTTTCTTTTTTACATTTGTGTCCTTTATTTGGCATAGCAACAGATACAAAACCAGATGCAGGAGTCAGACTTCATAATGGCAGTGATATTGTCAGGGTTTACAGATCAGGCTATAGAAAGGATGGTTGTCTTTTATGTCACTGATGATATTTAGTTTTACAGTTTACATAGCTCCTTTATAAAGACAATGAATGATTAAACCAGCAAGAGAAACAAATCAAACTTCATTTAGTGCTGTTTGCAGCTGATAAGAGTAAACATACATGCACAACTACTGTAAGCCCAAAAACCCTGTCATATATGGATTTATTTCAGATTTCTCACCTCATTCGGCCGTGATGAGCCTGACTACCTGCACACGTTCTCATTAGAATAAACATGTCTTGTGCCTGCAGCATTAAGTTGCATCCCACCTGTTGCAGAGGTCTACGTCAACTTCCCACTGACACTGACGTCATGACTGCACGAGTGGATCTGTGCACGCTCTTGAAAGAAATTACAGCAAAAATTGAGAAATTTGAAGAAACATAAGTAGAAAAAAAAGGAGACAGAGATTTAGTTTGTCGCATGTGGCTGTTTCAATACTGCAGGCTGCTTGTGTGCACACTTCAGGAGTTCCTTGGATGCGCACTGACCTGCAGGT